>NW_025388166.1:0-8043 GCF_016433145.1 Gracilinanus agilis | reverse complement strand
ATATATATATATACACACACACACACACACATTGGAAATAATATCAGAGGGAAGACACTAACATTAAATAGGACTATGAAAGGCATCTTGAAGAAGGTGAGACTTTACTTGAGAATTGAAGGTAGCCAGAAAGCCAAGCCATGGAGAGAAAAAAGGAGAGATAGAGGAGAGATAGAGATATGAGTAACAGTGTCATTGAATATGTGGAGGAATAGTAAGGTGCAAGAAGACTAGAAAAGTAAAAAGGTATTAGATTATGAAGGGTTTTGAAAGCCAAACAGATTTTGTATTTTATCTCAAAGACAGTGAGTGAAATATGTAACTAACTGGGGTAATACAGAGGTGACACACACAACCAGGACACACCTACATACCCATGTGACAGGATTTCACAGAATAACAGGGGACCTCTCACAAGGGATGTGGGTGTTAGGTGAAACCACTGTAGTTGGCAAGATGACAGTTAACAGTTTACTGGTCATCAACCAGCTAGGGAAAACACAAGGGCTGGATGCTATCTCTCTATGGGTCCTTATTAGGGTTTGAGGAAGACAATAAGAAGTAAAATAAAACAGTTTATTAAGAGGTTTAAAGTTGGAGAAATGGGGAAAAGATCACACTATACTAGATAACTATAGACAGACTTCAGGGACTGGATATGGGTCAAAATCTACACTGAGCTAACACAGACTATCAGGTCCAGCTTTTGGAAGTTAGAAGGGGATATGATGGTCTCACAACTGGGTCCACTTCAACTCCAATGATGTTCACAGCTTTCCAGGATCCTCAGCAATTAATCCACAAAAGGTAAAAAAACAGGTTGCTGAACCAGCCTAGTATGTCCACTACTCAAGTCTGGTCTTTTGCTCAATCTGAATTTCCATGGGTAGATGTTTCTTCTGGGAGATAAATCCACTTTTCCTGGGCTCTTCACTGGGGCAGATAAACCAGCCTCTAATTGCCTCAGCCACAACAGTCACTCCAGGAAAAACCTCCCTTCTCACCATTCCATGGTTGGAACCCTGCAGCCTTGCCTGATTAAGTCTGGCTGTTATCTTACTCTATCTAAATCTTAATTTATAACTTTGCCTATTACATGAGGAGCCAGTGGAGTTTACTAAATAAGGGGTCAGGGGAGTTGTGGTAAAACTTGCCATTTCAGGAAGATCAATTTGACAGTTGATAGATGAATAGACTAGAGTGGAGAGAAACATAAGGCAGGAAGAGCAACCAGAAAGCTATAGCAATAATAAAAGAGTGAAGTAATGAGGGCCCGCACTAGGTGGTTGTAATGCTACAGGAGAGAAGTGACCTATTAAAGAGATTTTACCAGGGTAAAATTGACACAATTTGGCAACAGACTAAAGATGAGAGAGAAAGAGGAGCTAAATATGTAAAGCAATGACTGAGAAAATGGTAGTACCCTTAAAGTAATAAGGAAGTTAGGAAGTGGGAAGGATTTGCGAGGCTGGATGATGAATTTAGTTTTGGATATGTTGTTTTAAATTGTCTATGGGACATGCAGTTCTATATGTCAAAATGGCAAGTTCGAGTCACAGTTTTGGAATTTAGGAGAGAAGTTATGGTTGGATAAGTAATCTGAGAATCACCAACATTGACATGATTGTTGAATCCATGTGAGCTAATGAATTCGCCAGATGAATTAATACAGAAGGAGGAGAGAAGAGGACCCAGGAAAAAGGAATAACCTAAATGAAAACCCAGCAAAAGAGACTGAGAAAAGAGGGATCAGTCAGGTTCATGGAGAATCAGGGAAGAGTAGTGTTAGAAAAACAGAGAGAGGAGAGTATCAAAGAGAACCATTGAGAAGAGAAAGTGGAAAACCGGTAATAAAGCAATCAGCTACCAAACAAATAAATTTGTCTTTTCTCTTTGGAAGAAGTAAGGGAGGAGAAAAGAGTGACTATTTCTGTTTACTTGGTCAGGAATGCAAGCCTAGCTCTTCCATAGATTGTGGTCCAAAAGCCTCTATCCATCTGCAACCTACCCCTCTGTTCCTTCTTGTGCTTGAAAGATCAGAATTGACTCTCTGGCATCTCTATACAGCCCCTTCATTTATTCTTCTGCTTACCATGGTCTCTCTCTTCATGGACAAGCAAGATGGTCTCTGTTATTCAGGGATAACACCAACATTCTTTAGTTCAATGTCTGTCTCAGGTCAAATATAAAACCATTTGAACTTGAGAAATGATGGATAAACTGCCCAATCAACAAACAGATGCCTGCCTTCGGTCCCCCAAGGCTTCCATGGTCCAAGTTTCCATGGCAACATCTGTGTGAATGGCAAAGGCAGATTCACTAACAAAATGTGGGAATCCTCTGAGTATTACATTGGTTAAATCACTAATTGTTTCAGAAGGCTATTTCAGTGAAATGGGGAGTTTTGGGGAAAGAGAGCAAAAAAAAGAAAAAGAAAAGATTAGGGCAGAATAATGCCAAAGTGAAGCATGCATATTCTTCATAGGAGGAGGTCCAAGTTAAAGAAAAATAGATACAGTTGTTAGTATTACAGGCTTTCTGACAGAAGACCTCCTGCCATGATAAGCTTATTCAAGACCAGGGCCTAACCTCAGTCCTGACTATGGGTCAAGTGAACATTCAATATACAGGGAATTTTCTGGCAGTGTGCTACCTTAGGATGAGGTAAAGGAACTGGGACTAAATGTGACATCCTTTCCACCTCTAGAAATCAGACCACCAGGTCTTTACTTGTCCATTTGCCTAAGTGGCTGGGGTCAGTATCTTTTCCCCTGGTTCTTGAGAGAGAACAAACTGGAATCATTCCCTATTATCAACCTAGAGTATGAGAAACCCCACTCAATTAAAGACTTGCCCTATCCTATGCCTAACAACTCCTAGCTCCTCTGTTATACACCTATAATTCAATGGCCTTATTCCACAGTGATAATCCTTTTGTCTGCTGCACTACCCTCTTCATTTTCACTTGCTTTAGTCTTTTCCTCTGAAGTCAACTAACCAATCAAGAAAGCAAGCATTTATTATATGCCAAGCACTATGCTTAGCATAGAGATAGAAGAGAATGATAATCCCTGACCCCCTGACTCATTTAAAATGAGATTCCAGTTATCACAATCAATCAGTATATAGCCAAAGGAAGTGATCATCTGGAATTATGATTGACTAGTGATTAACAGATTTACAGTAAGTTTAATAGAATCCTAGTAAGTATATTTTATAAAGGAAAAAGTTAACTACGCAGTAAATCTAGCTACTTCCTTTTTTTAACTATAATTCTATCAACCAGATAAGGCAGGTCTCAATGATGAGTAGTGGGATCCTTGGAAGTGTGCTGGACCCTTGACTGAGAAACATTGCTAGTATATCAACTTGAAAGCCATCCCAACCAACCAATTCTCGAAAAGAACCTGAGACACCTCCTGAAGAAGCTAGCACCCAATCATTGCCAGAGAAATGTAAATCTCAACCACTGTCCACGAGCAGAAGGTCTGACCATATTTGGTGAGATATATACTGGGTAGAGAGATGCCAAGGGCAGAAAGATACCTTGTAGAGATATTTTTCATTTTCAACTCCCCTAGGATTAGTAGTTGACTTTTGGGGAGGGATCTTAAATGATGTAATGTTAGGGTATAAAACAAGCTCTCATACAATTGTCTTAGGTTGGGAGAAAATCCTAATGACCCAGCTTTGCTGAGAGACACTGGTCTCTCTCAATAAACCTGTTATTTGCTTGGAGCTTTGCCTCTTTGTTTTCTTTCAGATTGGTTGGAAATATTTGCCACAAGATACAAAGTAAGACTAAAACAGTCCCTGCCTCAAGGAGCTTATATTCTAATAGGGGAAGACAACAAATTAAAAAATGGATGCAAAAAGATACATGTAAAGTTAATGGAAAGTAACTATAGAAGAGAAGGCTCTCTACTGCTCTGTCCTTTCCTTCCATTTGTTCCCTGTAAAACTCCCATTCTGTCATTAATAAACTTCCCTCCTGAATTCCATGTGAACTGGAATGACCTCCAGGAATTGATACAGAGTGAAAGGAGCAGAACCAGGAGAACATTGTACACAGAGACTGGTACAATGTGGCAAAATCGAATGTAATGGGCTTCTCTATTAGCAGCAATACAATGACCCAGGACAATTCTGAAGGACTTATGAGAAAGAATACTACCCACATTCAGAGGAAGAACTACAGGAGTGGAAATGTGGAAGAAAAACAACTGCCTGGTCACATGGGTTGATGTGGATATGATTGAGGATGTAGACTTTAAATGATCACCCTAGTGCAGATAGCAATAATATGGAAATAGGTCTTGATCAGTGATACATGTAAAACCCAGTGGAATTGCACATCAGTTATGGGAGGGGGATCGGGGGAGGGAAGGGAAAGAATATGAATCTCATAACCATGTAAAAATATTCTAAATTAATTAAATAAATAAAATTTCCAAAAATAAAAAATAAAATTCCCTCCAACCTAGATGTCTTCCTCTTGCACACTTTCTGCTTTCTTACCTTCAGGGAAATCTGAGTTCATCTGGAAGGCCATATTGTACATCCTTTCCAGAACTAAGAAAGACTTAAATACTACTCAGCATAATGGGTCAAATCCTCCTGAGCCTCAATGGACTTTAGTGAGTCAGAACCTCCTCATTGCCCCTTCTAAGCCCTCCTTATGCCACTACCACTTAATAACCTCTTATCTTTTGAAGTTAACTTTGTCCATATCACCTTATCCAGATCTCAGTTGGCTCTCAGATTCTCAATTGCCCTCCACATTGATTTTAAACTGTAGATTTGCCCCAGAGAGATCAAACAAAGAGGTCAAGGACCTACTTGTACAAAAATATTTATAGCTTCTCTTTTTGTGGTGGCAAAAAACTGGAAATTAAAAAGATGTCCATCAACTGGGAAATGACTGAACAAATTGTGGTATGATGGTGATGGAATACTATTGTGCTATGAGGAATGTTGACCAGGATAATTACAGAAAGAACTGGAAAGGCCTTCATGAACTGATGCAGAGTGAAATAAGCAGAACCAGAAAACCACTGTACACAGTAACAACATTATTGTGGTGTGATCAACTATGATAGACTTAGCTACTCTCAGCAATATTATGATCCAGAACAATTCTGAGAGACTTATGAAAAATAATGCTATTCACCTCTAGAGAAAGAACTGTTAGAGTCAGAATGCAGATGAAAGCATTCAATTTTTCAATTGTTTATTTGGTTTATGTTTGGGGGTTTTGGTTTTTTAAGATTACTCATTTACAAAAATGAACAATAGAGAAATGTGTTTTACATGATAATACATGTTTAACTCAAATCAAATTGCCTGCCAGCACCAAGAGGGGGGAACAAAATGGAGGGAGGGAGATAAGTTCAATCATATAACTTGGGAAAACTTGTGTGGAGATTTGTTATTACATGTAATTAGTAAAAATAATAATAATAAAACTGTTTTTTAAAATGTAGGTCTAACCTTCACACTCCTCTATTCAATAAATTCCAGGAGATTCTTATTATCTCCAGGATAAAATATAAAATACTATTTGGTTTTTGAAGCCCTTCCTTTATGACCTGACCCCTTTCCTTCCACATATTCTATAATTCTGTGACACTAGCCTCCTTGTTCTTCCTCTCACAAGGCACCCCATCTTTTGATTTCCAGTATTTTCATTGGCTGTTGTCTATGCCTGGAAAGCTCTCCCTCCTTATCTCCACCAACTAGCTTCCCTGGCTTTCTTCAAGACTCAGCTGAAGTCTCATGTTCTATAAAACATCTTTCCTCATTCTCCTTAACCATAGTGCTATTTGCCAGTCTTCTGAGACTAGCAATTTGTCTTTCCTAGATCTTATTGAAAAGAATTGTCTGTACATGGACTCCCTCACTAGACTGCAAGCTCCTTGAAGACAATTTCTGGCACATAGTAGGTGTGCCAGAATAAATGCTAGTTGACTAATTGACTGACTAAAAAAGATGAGCAGTAAAGGATAAATGCAAAAGAGCAACAGATTTATACAAATAGGGTCAGGAGGGTTAATGTCAAGAATGATCTGAGTCTTCTGGAAAATATGAAGAACAGGGAAATACAATTCTTGGCTATGTTCAAGGCAAAAATAAGAGCAAGGGAAATATAGACCAAACACTTAAAAGAGTGGCGTAACATTAATAACTAATAGAAAGGAAGATGAAATACTAATACTTTGCTTTTATCTTCTCTGTTAAGGAGAATGATATCCAAACTAAAAAAGTTGGAGCAAAAAATATGTGGGAATAAAAGCAGGCTAGGAAGGCAATAGCAAGAGAAGACCTACTGACACTAAATCCCCTAGGTTGGATTACAAACAACCTAAGATAGTATAAGAATGGACAGGTCATTGCTGAATCCTGCTCATTAATAGATGCAGTTAAGTGGAACAAGCCTTAGAGTGCTGGATGAGGATGAAACCTTATGAGTTTTCATTTAATGTGTTACTCTGGGCAAATCATCTAATTTTTGTCTGCCTCAGTTTCCTCATCTGTAAAATGGGAATCATAATAGTACTTACCTCCTATGTTTATTGTGATAAACTGAGATATATAAACCTTAAAGTATTATGAAAATGCTAATTATTATTCTTATCTTTGAGTCATCCTAAAGAATAGAATAGGTGCCTGAAGAATAAATATTATCTTGGACAAATATTATCTTTTTTTTTTTAATTTAAACCCTTACCTTCTGTCTTGGAGTCAATACTGTATATTGGCTCCCAGGCAGAAGAGTGGTAAGGGCTAGGCAATGGGGGTTAAACGACTTGCCCAAGGTCACACAGTTGGGAAGTATCTGAGGCCAGATTTAAACCTAGGACCTCCCATCTCTAGGTCTTCCTCTCAATCCACTGAGCCACCCAGCTGCCCCCTCAAATATTATCTTGTATTACAGAAACTATAGACTAGTGAACTTGATATCATACCCCCTGACAAAATTATAGAGCAGATTATTTTAAAAGAATGGGTTGTAAGCACATATAATGGGAAACAGGATTTCTAAATAAAAAAAAAATCCAGATTGACTTAATTTCTACTGTCAACAGTATTAGGAAAAGATCTAGAAACACAACATTTCAAAATCTCTGCAAGACCTTTGCCTCTCATGGTGACCATGTGAACAAAATGGTGAAATATTGGCTAGGCCACATTATAATTAGGTGGATTATTAACTGCTTGAAGTACCATAATCATTGATTAATGAATCAAAAGTCAGAAGTTTGGGTAATTAAAGAAATAATTTGAGTGTAGTTAGTACTCTATCTTTCCCTTCAGTGGATCTTGGGAGAAAAGACAAAGATTATGGCTATGCAATGAAGATCAAATGAGGAAACACATATAGTTCCCAGGATATGTTATAAGAAACATATGCCCACACCATGAGGAAGTGTGTCTCCCATGAGATCTCAGGGTTTAGGAATAGAGGCTAATAACAGGGGACTGAAACTTCTAGCTTCCATCTGATGCTATAGTAGTGGAAAGGGAGAGATATCATTATGGTGAAGAGATAGAAGAGAGGAAGTACGGCTGTGATGGTAAGAAATCCTGATTCAACTACTACACCTTAAGAAATGAAGAGCAGGTTAATTTCAAAAGATAAAAAAAATGGAAAGATCTAGATAAAATTATGAAGAGGGAAATGAACAGAGCCAAGAGAACATTATGTGAGGGAACAAAAATATTATTTAAAGAATGATTGATGTATGTTTACCTCCAGAGAAAAAACTGATAAATAGAAACAAAAAAGGTATAGTTTTATATATATGTACTTTTTTTGGCAAATGATGCCTTCTCAAGTGCAAAGGAGAGAGGGAAGGAGATAGATAACTGAGAACTTCAATGTAATAAACAAACACATAAATACAATTTTTATTTTTTTTATTTTAAACTTTTTACATGCTTTCATGATTCATGTTTTCTCCCTCCCCTCATCTCCCTTCCCTCCTGGAACTGACAAGCAATTCCGCTGGAATATATATATATATATTCCAGCGGAATTGTATA
>NW_025388165.1:0-5525 GCF_016433145.1 Gracilinanus agilis | reverse complement strand
GAAAGAAAGAGAGAAAGAAAGAGAGAGAGAGAAAGAGAGAAAGAGAGAAAGAAAGAAAGAGAAAGAAAGAAAGAAAAAGGGAAGGAAGGGAGGAAGGAAGGAAAGGCAATCTGCTCATAATTTCTTATACACAGTAGTATTCCATCACATTTAGATAACTTTCAAGAGTACTGATGAGTCTATATTCAGAGGTATGACACACAGAGACTTGCAAGCAGGCACACCGATTAAGTGAAAAGTAGCTGGAGAGGCAGAAACTCCACCCATTGCCACCTCCCAACTACAGAGAAAGGTAAATTGAGACATTCATGTTTGGAAGATTCAGACTCTGGAGTCAAGTAAAGGAAATGAAGCTGTTTATTCCTTGGGAAATAGTGTTTCTATAAAGGAAGGATTGAGAAAGACTCAGCCCATGGGCTCTAAAGGATTACCTTAACCAGCCCATTTAATACAAGCCAAGAAAATGAAATAGAAAAAGGGAAGTTCATCCAGTTAAGCCTCTGGAAATCTGTGTGGGATGTCTTCATTTCTAGCAAGTGTGATGTAGGTTAGGCTATAGGGTTGTGTACTGGTAGAAGCACCAAACTTGGGGTCAGACTAACAACGTTGAGATCTTAGTTTCAGCTGTGAGACTTTGAACAAGTTACCTAACCTTTATAGTTCTCAATTTCTTCATGTTCATCAGTAAAATGAGGACAGTTAGACTACATGGTTTCTAAGGTCTTTCAGCATGAAATCCTACAATTCTAAGACCTTTCAAATTCTACTATATCTAAAAATTGACAGAAGATGGTAGTGGTAAAGGGAGATATAAAGATGTTTGAAATAAAACCCCAAAGAAAACAGAGTTCAAGACTTTCTTCTGACACATACTGCCTAGGTGACCCTGAACAAGTCTTAAACTCTTCCTAGGAAACTCCCTAATAAGTCTAGAGCTCCTACTGATCTACACAAAAGAGAGTTTCCTCCTTAGGAGTTCCAGTCCAAATAAATGGACAAATAGTTGACTGATTAATGAACAGAGAGATGAACAGACAGACACAGATAGATAGATAGATAGATAGATAGATAGATAGATAGATAGATAGANATAGATAGATAGATAGATAGATAGATAGATAGATAGATAGATAGATAGATAGATAGATAGATAGATAGACAGACAGACAGACATAGATAATAGATATATGATAGATAGATAGATAGATAGATAGATAGATAGATAGATAGATAGATAGATAGATAGATAGATAGAAGAAAGTAACTTTTCCCATGTTAAAGCTTCCCCTAGGGTCTTTGAGCACAATTTTTAAATAAACGGTTCTCCCATAGAGTACCTCCCAAGAACTGGCCGCATTCCCTACCTTCTTGTCTTATTTGCTTCACATGCCTATTGACCTAAGCTAGGAGGGTGAAGTTGTTCCAAATATACCAGTGGGTCTTGGAAGACATAGTTTTGACTTTCAGCAGAGCTTCAGAGAGCAGCAACTAGACACAGAGTCAAGGAAAGGAAAAAGAATGTAGTCTAGAGGGAAGGGGTGGGGTGAGGGTCCCCAGGCTATAGAATCCACCCACAATGAGCCATTGTTGAGTGTCCCTATTGGTTAATGTGATCCCATCTGCCATTTCTGGCTCATTCACCCAAATGATCATCTCCCCATGGCCATTCCCCACTCAGGACCCTGAATGAATAAGAGGGAAAATCAAGCAAGTTCTTTGAAGTGAGTTTGACTCAGTCCTGTAACCCTCCAGGAAGGTAGTCTTAGCCAAAACAGACCTGAATCATAACCCCTTTGGTTGCATCAATGATCCTGTAAGAGTGGAGGAGGGTGAGGACTAAAGGACAGAGAGGGAGGGAGAGTTAGGTGCCCAGCCCCACCCAGCACCTAAGTGAAACATTTAGGGCTGAGATCCTTTCACAGATCCCTACTCCATTTTCTTTCTTTAGCTTCCCAAATTTAATTTCAATAACATAGATCCCTGGCTTATGTTTGAGGAGCCAGGAAATAGGATGTTAGAGTACTCTGGTAAAACAACGGGCATGGCAATCAATAGACTATTTCTATAGGACCTTTCACTGTTTGCCTTTTTCCCTGGTGTGGAGAGAGAAAGATTCAGTGACTTGGCATCTTAGAAGTACCCAATTCCTCTGAGAGATGGACCCATCCTATTACCCTTCAAAAAGTTTTTTAAAATTGCTATTTTGGGGTCTGCAAAAGAATTACAACAACCAATGACATAAGCAAGTTGGGGAAAAGTTTGAAATACATTCTTTGCATACTAGCTATATTCCCTCCAAATAGGACTCAGGTTCATCTAATTCCTGGGAGCAAATGACCCAGACATTTCTAGTAGATAGCTAATATCTCCTCTGAAGAAAAAATGGAATCCTTCTATTCTGGCTGAATGGTCAGAGGAGTAGAATCAAGGCTTGCTTCCTCCCTTATCATCTAGGAACAAAAAGATGGGATCTAGGACAGATATTGGATATTAGGATCTGGGAACTTCCAGAGGAAAAAGAGGCAGAAAAGAAGCACAGATAGAGCCAAGAGAGTTAATTCAGAAGGAAAAACATTTAATTTGGAGTCACAGGACCTAAGTTCAAATCTTAACTGCCACTTACTTCCAGTGTGAGTTTGGATTAATTCATGTAATTTATCTCTGGTCTCAGCTTCCTCATTTAGAAAATGAGATGGTTGGACTAAATATCCTTTAAGGCCCTTTTCAATTCTAGATCTGTGATGCTAATATGATTGGAACCCTTTGGCATTGCTTTTTGACAGGAGTAGTTTGAAAAATCAGATGAGAAGAGCCAGATAAACCAGAAACACAGGCTCTAAATAACTCAACCACCTTTTCCAACCAAGATAGCACTGGAGAAACTGGTCTTTCATTCAAGAAACTTTTCTCAGGAGTAGAAGCCACAGGTCCTGGGGACCAGACTTTAAAGAAAGGAAACCAGTACTAGTAGTCTATTATGCATTGAACTCCCCAGAGCCTCCCATATTAGACCCTGAGAAAGGAAGAGCCTCAGTCCCAATATTTGGGAATTGCCTAATGTGACCAATGGAGGTAGTGAAATATATAGTAACATGTATTTATATGTAAATACAAGCACCAACAATATAGCCAGCATACAAGCAAGCAACAAGTAGTTTCAGGCATATAGCAATCTCACATGTAATTGGAATCAATATTTGGAATGGTGGGAGGACTGGGGCCAGATAAGTCTCAATGGAGTAAATTGAGCTAGTGTGGGAAAGTCTCCTGTGGGATAATGGTCTAAAGTAGAAGGATGGGAAAGGGTTTGACAGAATAAGGGATACTTCCAAGGAAGAAGAGCCTATGTAGCCTTTAACAAGCCTTACAAAAGGCAAAGGGAAGAGCAGCACTCCATTCACTAAAAGCAGATTGGACTGACTGGCAAAAACAAACAAAACCTCAGCTGAGGCTAAAGCTAAGGGAAGAATAAGGTAAAAAGGAATGCATGTGAATGGCACGGTATCTTCATACTGTGTTAGAGTCTGTCAGTTTGAAAAGGTAAGCAGGAAGAAAAGATCAGAAGGAAGCAAGAGTCCTAGAGGTTTCTCAGAGAATTGTAATGATGTAATCATTGAGGTTGTAGCCTCAGGAAGGCTCCATTCCATTTCAATTGGCTCAACCCTATGCTAGAGGCAAGCTCCATTGAACCGGGAGAGGTTTGAAACTAGAATTGGAAACTCCATTGAGCAAATAAAGATCTGCAGGTTTTGGCAATAGAGAGACCCAAACATCTTTTCCCCCCCCTTCCTTTCCCTTCCTGGTTGCTTGGTCTTTGGCTTTTAAAGGAACCCAAGAAAAAGCATGAAAGTGTAAACTTCCTAAAACCAGGGACTATCCCTTATTCATCTCTGATCCATCCTCCAAATCAGAGATTTGCCCACAGCAAAGAATTGATCCTCTAGGTTCCATTGTAGACTGACTGCCCTGTACTCCCTTCTATTAGACCTTCTCTGGATTTAAATGCAATAAACATAGAGGTTTAAATTTTTTTATGTTAATTATTTGCATTTTAAATATGGGGCATTTTTTTCTCTGAGTATTTAATGTCAAAAAAAAATTTTAAAGAAGAAAAAGCAATTGAAAATTACTCAAATTCCTGAAAATTATGTCTAGTCCCTTCCACTACATCTCCTCCAGTTTTGAAGTTACACCCTATCTAGATTAAGGACTCCTTAAGAAGCCTAGGTAAATGCCTTGTCCCATTGGCTTCCATTGTAGACCTAGAAGTGAAGTTTCTGCACCTCCCATGCTTTGGAGCACCCGGGGGTTCCCTGTAGCCCTAATTCAGCACAAACTTGCTGGGTGGGGCTGAGACAAGGTCACTGAGAGACAGAAGGAAGAGAGCAGAGGGGCTAGGAAGAGGACAGGTCATGAATCTGATCCTCTCCTCATCCTCTCACTTTCTCAAGACAGTAGAGGCTCCAACAAACACACTTAAAATTCACAATTTTCCTTCCTGGTCTTCACACAAAAGAGGTGCTTCTCTAGTCACGATCTAGCACGCCTGGGCACCGCCTGACGAGCATCACTAACCTTCTAAGGTCCAGCCAGCCCAGTGACTAATGTCCCTTTTCCTGCTGAAGACAAACCCAAATCCTCAGGGGAACTTTCTAAGACAGCAGCACAATATTCTGGAAACAGACCTGAACTTAGAGTCAGAAGAATTCTGACTTCAAGCCTATTGTGGTGGATGATCTCTGACAAGCCCCTTAGTTTCAAAGCCTGTTTCCTTATCTGTAAAATGGAAATAATATTTTCACCTCGCACCTCCGAGAGTTGTTTATGAGGGGAAAGCTCTCAAGGAGCTGACTAAGTATATTGGGTTTTCTTCTCTACTTTTCCAGGACAAAGGGAACAGAATGCACAAGAGGGGCTCCGTATTTGTCCCAAGAATGGAGAAGCTAGACGGAATAAAAAGACCCCTTCAGTACTCCAATCAGGTGGGAGAGGAAGACTTTCCCTCGCGACTGCATTACACAGTGCTCCCCAACAATTAACATTTGGGAACTGGCTCCCTCCCAAAATCACCAAGCCCCAGAAGTCCAGGCTGTTTTCCTCCTCATTCACACTAACAAGCAAAGCCGATCTCTGGTCTCCGCAGCGCCTATACTTTCCAAGATCCAAAGGATTTAAGACTGGGAAGGACCTTTGTCTTGTCCTTCACAGTCTAGTCCAACACCCTCATTTAGCACAAACTCACGAGGGGCAGATTCAAGATTTCTACACGAATAGGACTCCGTGCCCTGTTCTTTGCAGGGCACCTCCAGGGCTAGCCCCTAGAGGCCACTGAGCTGTAGGGCCCGGCTGCCGGGCTCCGTTCGGTCCTGCCCAGCCTCTTCCGGACTGCCCTTTTCCAAACCCCAATCCGGCTCTAGAGCGCCAGACCTCAACAACCCCTCAACCCCCACCAAAAAAAAGAAAAGAAAAGAAAAAAGGAAAGGAAAGGAAAGGAAAGGAAAGGAAAGGAAAGGAAAGGAAAGGAA
>NW_025388164.1:0-1058 GCF_016433145.1 Gracilinanus agilis | reverse complement strand
ATTTAAAATCACCCTAGACAATATAAGATACTTAGGAATCTATCTACCAAAACAAACACAGCACTTATATGAACACAACTATAAAACACTTTCAAAACAATTAAAACTAGATCTAAACAATTGGAAAAACATTGACTGCTCATGGGTAGGACGAGCTAACATAATAAAAATGACCATTCTACCCAGATTAATTTATCTATGTAGTGCCATACATATCAAACTACCAAAAAACTTTTTTACTGACTTAGAAAAAACTATGACAAATTTCAATTGGAAGAACAAAAGATCAAGATCATCAAGGGAAATAATGAAAAAAACTGTGAAAGAAGGTGGCCTAACAGTACCAGATATTAAACTATACTAAAAAGCAGTGGTCATTAAAATGATATGGTCCTGGCTAAGAGAAAGATTTGTCTTGATAATCTTGTGAGGGAGTACATCATTAGGGATTCAAGTTGATAACATTAGAGAATTACCTGTAACTGTTCAAGAGTACACCTAGAACTCTAAATGGGAGATATAGTCTTTCATTAAGACCCAAGATTCTCAGAGTAAAAGTTAGGAGAAAAATTTTCAGAGCTTAGAAGAGTCACACCCTCTTGTGGATTTTAAAAGACCATTTTAACATTCTATGACACATAGGAGAGTTGGTTCTTGGAATTACATTTCTTAAAAGCTGTATTTATGATGCTGCTAGATGGCTNTTAGCAAAGTTGCAGGACACAAAATAAATACACACAAATCATCAGCATTTCTATATATTTCCAACACATTAGAGCAGCAAGAGGTAGAAAGAGAAACACCATTTAAAATCACCCTAGACAATATAAGATACTTAGGAATCTATCTACCAAAACAAACACAGCACTTATATGAACACAACTATAAAACACTTTCAAAACAATTAAAACTAGATCTAAACAATTGGAAAAACATTGACTGCTCATGGGTAGGACGAGCTAACATAATAAAAATGACCATTCTACCCAGATTAATTTATCTATGTAGTGCCATACATATCAAACTACCAAAAAACTTTTTTACTGACTTAGAAAAAA
>NW_025388163.1:0-7895 GCF_016433145.1 Gracilinanus agilis | reverse complement strand
AAAGAGGAGAGAGAGTGGGAGAGAGAAGGAGGAGGGAGGGAGGGAGGGAGAGAGAGAGAGAAGCTACAGTCAAGTAGTTATTGAGAGTAATGTCAATGAAGGTGATAATGTCACATTTGGGCTGCAGTTTGAGTCCTGCCTAAGAAGTTCAACAGAGGGTTCCCCACAGTCAGAATCAGTTCTCTTATCTGTGTTTCAATTCCTCCCATCTTTTTAGGGGCCAGAGCAGAGCAGAGATCCCTGGGTTTGCTTGGAAGGGGAAGGTTATTTATTTAATCATCAGGGGAAAGACTAGGGAGATGGGAGAGGTTTTGTTCCATCTCCGTCCCTTCCTGCAGTGGAAAGAGTTCTAGGCTTTAGAGGCAGACAAGAAGGCGCGGGGGGGGGGGGGGGGGGAGTCCAATCCCAGCTGCAATGATTGAGACCCTGGCCGAGTCACTTCAAGTGTTTTAGCCTTAGTTTTCTCTTCTCTAAGATGGGGATAAATATTTGCTCTTGAAGAGCCTTAGGGGCGGTCGCGAGGCCAGGGCCAAGTGGCTTTGATGTGTAAAATGCCAATTGTTGTGTTGCAGTCTGTTTTCTCCACCCCACCCCCTGCAGGCAGAAATGCCCCAGGAAGGAGCACGTGTGCCCAATTAGCCCCGGAGTTCCCCAGTCCAGGCTCTCCAGGGAAGGCACCTAGCAAGGAGTAACAGCCGGTGAGCAATTAAAGTCTCAACCCCACCCCTCCCTGGGAGTCAGGAAAGTGAATTGATTCTCCAGCTGAGGCAGAGGAGCAGCCCTGTTGTTTCCAGATGCTGAATTACAAAAGGGAGGCGGGGGAGGAATCCAGGGTCACCCCGACCAGACTACCCCGCCCTCTCCAGAGTACCCATCCCATCTTCTCTAAGGCACCAAACATCCTGGGCGAAGGATTTGGACTCCGGAGAGCCTGAGTTCAAATCCTGTCTCTGATCCCTAATAGCTGTGTGATCCTGGGTTTAATAAGGAAGCAGCCACTTAATCTCATGCCTCAATTTCCTCATCTGTAAAAATGAATGAGATTGAACTCCACCAGAGGTCTAGGAATGGGAGCTCTTAGCCGAGGGTAAGCAGTTGAGCCTGGTGAAGAGACTCAGCCAAGGTGATACCGTTCTCTGCTTCCTTCCCGACTCCCTGGGCTTTCTCTGTGGGGTCCCAGAAGTCCAGACGCCCACTCAGGACTGCTTACAGTGGATGGAAGGACGCTGCCCTGCAGCCCCTTCCTCTGATTGGATGCTACCTCCAGAAGCTCCCTTTTAAGCAAAGCCCTCAGATTAGCCCCGTCTTCCAGACCCGCCCCCCCCCCCCCCCTGATTTTTAGCTCTTTTATGTATTATTGTCCTCTCCAGTTAAAATGCCAACTTCTCGAGGACTGGAAGCATTTGTCTTTCTGTGTGTCTTTCTATTCCCAGCACTTAGTACAGTGGCGGCACACAGTAAGTGCTTAATAAATGCTTGTTCACCTAAACTGTCCTAATGGCCTCTAAAGGTCCTTCCAGCAAAGTCATCTTACCTCTCTGTGCCTCAGTTTCCTCATTTGTAAAATGACCAGGTTTGGGCTCAATGGTCCCCAAATTTCCTTCTGGCTCTAAATCTAGAATTCTAAGTCAGAGTCTCTTTGTGCCTCAGTTGACTAAGAAACTCTGTCTGAGAAAGTATCTCCACCATCATTCTTTTATTGAATGAAAGATCCTGAAGCCCCCAGAACTAGTTTAATGTCTTTTTAAAAACAACAACAACTGGGCAGCTGGGTAGCTCAGTGGATGGAGAGCCAGGCCTAGAGACGGGAGGTCCTGGGTTCAAATCCAGCCTCAGACACTTCCCAGCTGTGTGACCCTGGGCAAGTCACTTGACCCCCATTGCCCACCCTTACCATTCTTCCACCTAGGAGCCAATACACAGAAGTTAAGGGCTTAAAAATAAATAAATAAATAAATGAAATAAAAACAACAACAACAAAAAGCCTTTATTAAGCACCTATTATGTGACAGGTGAACAGCTAGGTGGCACACTAGATAAAGGACTAGGCCTGAAATCAGGAAGACTCATTTCCTGAGTTCAAATGTGACCTCAAGATACTTCCTAGCTGTGTGACCCTGAGCAAGTCATTTCACCTATTTGCCTCAGTTTTTTCTTCTGTGAAATGAGTATGAAAAGAAAATTATAAACCACTCCAGTATCTTTGCCAAGAGAACCCCTAATGGGGTCACAAAAAGTGAGATACTGTTAAAAACAGTTGAATAATAATGTGCCAGGCACTGGGCTAAGCACTTGGCAAATATCCCATTTGTTCCCTCAGTGACCTTGGGAGGCAGGTGCCATTATTATGCCTATTTTAGGGAATAGGAAACTGAGGCATAAAGATGTTAAATGACCTACCCAAAGTCACACAGCTAGTTTCTGAATCTGCATTTGAACTCAGGTCTTCCTGACTAGGCCCAGTACTGGGCCACATGTTCACTACAGGCGTGATTTACATACTTAAGGAAGAAGGTTTTGGTTTCATTTTGTTTTACAAGTCTATTAATGTGAGTTTATTAGCAAGTGGATACAGCTAATTATAATGAACTGCTTTTAATTTAATTGCATTCCTTTCATTTAATTATAATTTAATTGTACTTATTTATCAAAACTGGTCAGGTCAGTACTGCTACAAGGAAACACTCTAGGATTAAGCTTCCACCTTCACGGTAAGTCGGACTTTACTGGACGTCGGGCATACTTCCTATATTCTTTTTAGTTTGCTGTGTTTTAATTTTTCTTTAATAAACTAACTTTGACATTGCATTTTTTTAGTTCCTTCTCACCAATCTCTCTCTTTCTCTCCCTCCCTCTCTGTCTCTGTCTCTGTCTCTGTTTCTTTCTCTCTCTTCTGTCTTAGAATCAATACTGTTTATTGGTTCCAAGGCAGGAGAAAAGTAATGGCTAGGCAACGTGGGTTAAGAGTCTGAAGCCAAATTTGAACCCAGAACCTCTCATCTCTAGGCCCGGCTCTCCATCTCCTGAGCCACTTAGCTGCCCCTCTGCCAGTCTCTTTTGCCCAGCACTCAGAATTCTGTCGCCCCCAGATCCCTTTCTTCAGTTTTTGTTTGCTTGTTTATTTAATTAGGCTTTTCAGTCATTGATGGGGAAGAGGGAAGGGGAAGAGAAGGAAGAGCAAAGATGCCTCCAAACATTAGTCTTAGAGAACTGAGTCTGTTTTGCCTTCTCTTGTATTTTTTTTTTAACCCTCACCTTCCACCTTAGAATCAACACCGTGTATCCGTTCCAAGGCAGAAGAGTGGTAAGGGTAGGCAATGGGGGTCAAGTGACTTGCCCAGGGTCACACAGCTGGGAAGTGTCTGAGGCTGGATTTGAACCTAGGACCTCCCATCTCCAGGCCTGACTCTCAATCCACTGAGCTACCCAGCTGCCCCCCCTCATCTAATTTTCTTACTCTTTCATACCTACTGAAATTGTACTTTCCCCTCATCTTGAAAATGAATCCTTGACTCCTCTCCAAGCTTCAAGACCTTCAGACCTCTTTTTTTTTTAAACCCTTAACTTCTGTGTATTGTCTCATAGGTGGAAGAGCTGTAAGGGTAGACAATGGGGGTCAAGTGACTTGCCCAGGGTCACCCAGCTGAGAAGTGTCTGAGGCCAGATTTGAACCCAGGACCTCCCGTCTCTAGGCCTGGTTCTCACTCCACTGAGCTACCCAGCTGCCCCCTTTCCCTTGTGTTTTAACTATTTAGGACAATGTTTAATAATGCTTGTTGACTGGCTGAATACATTCTTTTTACTCCCATAGTATTTCTACTGCATGTATAGAGAATAAAGAACTGTCCACTGAGTCAGAAAGACCCGAGTTCAAATGCTGCCACTGACATAATAGTAACTCTAGGCAAATTAGTTAATCTCACCATGCCCCTGGCACCTTCCTAAAGCTATAAATTTCAGGGCAGATACACGCCTGCACATTGGTAGGAATTTCTTCCCTGGGATCTCCCTATATCAATAAAGTCACAGATCTAGTTTTCTCAAAAAAAGAAAAAAGTCTTGTTTTTTTTTTTCATTCATTCATATTTGAGGTTTTCCCTTTTTTTCTCTTTTCATCTGCTTACTCCTGTCTTCAGTGTGTCTGCTGGTTTTTCTGTCGAGATTTCTCCCTGAGGATCTCTTCCCTTTTAGCTGTTGCTAACTTAATTTCCCTGGTGTGTTTCTTTCTATTTTGAGGTGATGGAGAGGGTGGAAACTGAGGTTAGACGTCTCTTCTCACCAGGCCCTCTCTCCACTCTCCAGAAGTGGATAGCCCCATCTTTCTTTTCACATAGTCTAAGTTGGATTTCTCCTGATTCATGGTCATCTTCCTTCTGTTGGCCCAAATGAGCATGGCTTTATAGAGAGCTCACGGGACCTCAAAGTGGAAGAGATCATCTCATCTGCCCTCAAACACCAACTCAGGAATCCCCCTGACAGCCTCCCAGGCATCCTTCTCAAGAGCAGGCTAAACAGCTCCAGTAATGTCCCCAGTCCCACTGCTAGACAGTTCATCATCATCATCAACATCAGAAAGTTCCTTCTTAAAAAAAAAAAAAGTTATCATCTCCCTCCCTCTAACTTCCACCTCTAAGCTCTCTGGAGTCACCCAGAATACACCTCCTGCTGGTGAGTGGGACTGCCTCAAATCCCTCCCCACTCCCATCCAGCTGCCATTCAGCCCACAAAGTGATTTTCCTAAAATATTGGTCCCACCCTGATACTCTCCTATTCACTAAACTCCAAGGGCTCTCTATTGCCTCCAAGAGAAAATAAAAAATTCTCTGGCATCCAAATGACTCCCTCCAACTTGCCCAACTTCTTATATTTCTTATACCCTTTGTCTCATCCCTTTTCCCCCCTAAATCTTTACCTTTGTGAGAATTAAAATGAATATTCAAATATTCAAAGTATTCTATTTAATAAGATTTATTAATAATAACTTGAAGAAAAAGGAAATAAAAAAGCTAGAGTAGAAAGGGTGCTAACCCAGCCACCTACGCAGGAAAAAGAGAAGTGGAGTTACAGTCAACTCTATACAAACAACGTAAGCATGCAACTTGGGGATGAAGGGGAAAGGATGCTGGGTAATGAAAAAGAATTCTGGGAGATGGAGTCAAAAAATTCAAGATTTTTAATTAATATATTTAATATCCTGGTAACAACTCTAAGACCGAAGGGCAAGGGCTAGGCAATAGTAGTGACGTGACTTGTCCAGAGTCACCTAGCTAGGAAGTGTCTGAGGAAGCATTCCCTGCCCCTTCTTAATTCTAATGCCTTCCCTCTGTTGATTATTTCCTATTTATCCTGTAATATTGCTTATTTGTACAAATGTTTGCTTGCTTTCTTGCCCCAGAAGACTGTAAGCTCTCAGAAGACAAGGACTGTCTTCTGCCTCTTTTTGTACCTTCAGAGCTTAGCACAGTACTTGGTACACAGTAGGCGTTTACTAAATGTTTATGGACTAGTGACTCTTGAGAATAGGTTTTTATATGAAGATAGTCATTGTGGTACTGTAGAAGAAAGACAGATTGAGATCCAAAGAATCTGGGTTTCAATTCTGTTTCTAATAGAAATGAATTTTAGGAACCGAATCAAGTCATTTCCCTTCTCGGAGGGTATTTCCTCAGACGGCACAATTCGATGGCATCTAACATCCATTTTAACTTTGTGTGCCCAACTATATGGTTCTGTAGTCCATAGTCAGTCAATAAACAAGTATTAAGCACCTACTATGTGTCAGGTACTGCCAACTGGTTCATAGTCCTAGAGCTGGGAGAGACCTTTGAGATGATCCACAGTTGGAGAACTTTTTCTGAATTCAAGGCAAATTCAAGCTGTCAGTGAGCCCAGGAATTATCAGAGAGAGATGAGAGAGGAAGGGCTTGCTTTGGGTGGCTGGAGAGAGGGGAGGGCCGCCCAAAAAATGTCCTCTGGTGCTGGCTCTGCATCCATGCCACGCCTTTGCCAGAGCTGACCAGTCCATCCTTCTGATTTTTACAAAAGAGGAAACTGAGAGTCCTAGATGTCGAATGCCTTGCTTAAACAGGTAAAATGGAGTCCAGGTTCTCTGGATAAGGAACCCATTCTCTTTCCAATGTATCATGTTGTCTCCCAACATGTTATCAATAGCTAACATCAGGCTGCTAATGTTCTCCCTCTCTCTTCCTCTTCCTCTCTCTCTCTCTCTCTTTCTTTCTCTCTCTGTCTGTCTGTCTGTCTCTCTTTCTCTCTCTCTTTCTCTCTCTCTCTCTCTGTCTCTCTTTCTCTCTCTTTCTCTCTCTCTTTCTCTCTGTCTCTCTGTCTGTCTGTCTCTCTCTCTGTTTGTCTGTCTGTCTGTCTGTCTGTCTCTCCTTCTCTCTCTCTCTCTCTCTCTCTCTCTCTCTCTCTCTCTCTCTCACCCAAACTTTCTGTCTTTGTAAAAACTCTAACTCAGAAGGGCAAAGGCTAGGTGAGCAGGGTTAAAGGACTTGCCTAGGGTCACACAGCTAGGAAGAGTCTGAAGTCAAGTACTAATAATCTTCTAGCAAATATATGATGACTGACCTGGACACATATGCATTATTTGTTAAGACAACTGACAGATTAATAAGTCAGTCAACCAAACTCTAAGAGCTGATTGATGAAGAAGATCAGAGGAATACGGAGGAGGGAGGGACCTTGAGCATTCTAAAACAACCTTCCATTTTACAGATGAGCAAATGGAGGCCTAAAAGAGGTTCACAGAAATAGCAAGAGTCAGAAAATGAACCTTGGACTCCGAATCCAAGATTCTTCCCACCAAAGCTGTTAAGTCTTCTTTTCTTAGAACTGAAGATTTACCTAGGGAAGAGGAATTGGTTTTAAAGGCTCATCCCCAGAAGGCTGGCTACTGGGCCTATTCAAAAGACTTTGTCCTTATTGTTACCCAGAAGGGTTGCACCAAAAGGAGGGAATATCCAGGTGTATAATAACTGAATAATAGGTGTCCCTGGCACATGGAAAACAGTGACCAATTCTGCTTTTATTTACTTTTCCCCAAGGCTTAGTACTTAATAACTTTGAGTGGGACCTAACAGTCCCACAGACCTTATTGTTTAGGCATTGTGTATCTAGTTCTGGGCCTAGAGTCAGGAAGACCTGAATTCCAATCCAGGCTCAAACACTTATTAGCAATGTGACCCTGGCCAGATCATTTCTCTGTTTGCCTCAGTTTCCCCAACTGTAAAATGGGGGGTAATAACAGCACCTACCTTCTAGGATTTCAGTGAGAATTGAGTGAGATGATAATGGCAAAGCCCTTAGCTCAATGTTAGGCTGGACAATGGGGTTAAGTGACTTGCCCAGGGTCACCCAGCTGGGAAGTGTCTGAAGCCGGATTTGAACCCAGGACCTCCCATCTCTGGGCCTGACTCTCAATCCACGGAGCTATCCAGCTGCCCCTTCTTTATTTTTTTTAATTAAGGGATTGGATTAGCTGGCCTCCTCTGAGGTCCCTCCTTACCTCCGGAAAGGGCCTGGCACAGAGACCTTTCCCTACCACACATAAAGTCACATGCTTGCAGCCTAGCTTGGTTTTCTACCTTTTGTGGTTACCCAGGAGTACGGAAGCTTCATTTGGTAACTAATAAAGGGGGGGGGGGGTGAGGAAGACACATGCGAATTGCCCCAGTCATATATGTGTATCAATATACACTGCATGTACATATTATATGTACATATACGTGTACACTGATCCATATGCATGTGTCTTCCCCCACTGACCTTTATTAGCACCAGCTACATGCTAGCTGTTAGGAATGCACAGAATAAACACACACACACACACACACACACACACACACACACATATATATATATATATATATATATATTTT
>NW_025388162.1:0-2753 GCF_016433145.1 Gracilinanus agilis | reverse complement strand
GGGGAAGAAGGAGGAGAATCTAATCTGATGTCAGGAGCCCAAGTCCTCTGCCCTGAACGAAACTCCAGTGATTTGTCCAAGGGCATCCAAGTGTGGGCGAACCTCCCAGAGCACTGATTGTCAGGGGCTGAGCATGATGGGAATATCTGTGAATCCTTATTTGAACAAATCAGACTTTAAACACAGCAGGGCCCTGTTTCTTCCTTCCTGTAGGCCTGAATTTGATTTTGCTTGTCAGTCATGCTCTGTTGATTTCTACATGAAATTCATCCTTGGTGCAAAAGGCACATTTTCAACTCCTTACAAAGCATGTTACTCTGATATTGGTTTATTAAGTCAGCACTTGTGTCCTCTGCAGAGCTGGAGCTAGGAATTTTGTACTCAGGGCCAATTCAGTTGAGTGGAGGGTGTGGAAGCGCATAAAGAACTATTTGGTACAGTCATCCCAGAGATGAATGTTTTTCAGAGAGCTCAGCCTGTAGCCCTGCATCTCAGCTGATGCTCCCCTTGACTTTCCAGCTATAGGTAGAAGGGCATGATGGTGTCAGAATATTGGCATCCAGTTCTTCTGGGCTCTGGGAAGTTGAATAAGGAGGAATAAGATGAGGATGCAGAGGGGCCAATTTAGATCTAATGCAAAACCAATTTATTCACAATTAATTATGCCTATTCCAAAGTGGAATGGGGAGCCTTGGGAGGTGGTAAGTCTCCCCTTCACTGGAGATATTCAGGTGGAGGCTGAGGGATCACTTGTCTGGGATGCTTTTTAGGAGTGATTCCTGTCCAGCATGACTTGAACTAGATGGTCTACAAAGTCCTTTGTAATTCTGAGATTCCAGGATTCTTTAATTCTCTGAGGAATGCTCCCTTGGCCTCTTACCTCTTTGAATTACTGTCTTCATCTGGACCCAGGGAGACGAGTCGTGGACTCAGAACCTGACAGCAATTTATTTTATTTATTTCATTTAAAAAATTTTTTTATTTTGAATATTTTCCCCGAGTTACATATTTCATGTTCTTTCTCTCTCCCCACCCAGCCTCCCTAACCCCCCTTAGCCGATGCACAATTCCACTGGGTTTTACACGTATCATTGATCAAGACAGTCAGTCCAGGACAATGTTAGAAAGCCAGAGCCAAGACTAAAGAGGTTTATCCGTCTCAACTCAACCTAGGAGGATGAGCCGATGGGAAGAAATTCAGTTCCTGCAGTAGAATATTACTATTCACCAAGAGGGGATACCTGCTAGGGAAAGGGGCTCACATATCCTTCACTCAGCTTTTCATCACTTTTAAAGAAAAAGATTGCCACAAGCCCCTAAAGCCCGTATGCTTGGAATGGAGGGAGTGAACAAGAGAGGAGAGAGAGAGACATTAAGAGAGAGAGGAGAGGAGGGGGGGGGCGAGAGAGAGAGAGAGAGAGAGANTGAAAGTCAATTCTAGGCTAAAAAATTGAAGTGTCTCACTATTAGCTCTGGGATCAAATCTAAACCATTATAAATACCTAAAACTGACCTATTTAAAGTTATCATATGTTATTTCACTTTGTGTATTCTAAGACCCAGACATATTTCCTTGTTGGTATTCTTCACACACAAGAAGACCTTTCTACTCCTTTAGCTTCTTCACTATGGCTTGGAATTCAATACATTCTCACTTGTGCCTCTTCCAATTCTTGGTTTCCTTTGAAACTCAGCTAACATGCCACCTTGTCCCAATTAAGGATTTTCATAATCTCTCTGGACTCAAATATTTAGAGCTTTCTCCTTTCCCCCAAAACCTTGCATTCATTGTGTTATATATATATATATATATGAATGTTTTTTTCTGTGAAGATGGCGGGTTAAACAGAGTGAATCTTAAAACCTCTGCACCCTTACACACCGAGATAAAAAACAATGTGCTTCGAGAAAGAGGACCAAATCTAATAATGGGACAGAATAGGGGGTACCCTCATACAGCAAAAATAAAGAGGTACACCAAGAAAAAGGCTTCAATTATTGAACTGTTGGGTCTGAGCAGAATCCTAGGATGCCTCCCCCACGTGCTGTGTGGAGTCTCCAGTGGCCCAGGAAATCTCAGGGCGGGTTGACTCACTGGTTCAGAGAGAGGGTCTTGCTGCCCCTGAACTTGGGGAGTTAAACACAGACACTGGAGAGATGACTGGAGGAGAAAACCAGAGAAACACAGCAAAAACCCCCAGAAGATGGTGGCCTAGAGAGCCAAACTTCAGACCACAGACAGTTTGGCTTCCTCATTCCAAGATAGAGAACCCAGGGCTTCAAGAAGAAAGAAAACCAGATCAAAAACAGTGGACAGCACAGGGGGACCCAACTGCTAGAGAACTCAGTTCAGAGAAAAAGCTCCTTCTTGTCCCACCATGGTTTTTTGGTTGGTTGTTTGTTTTTTGTTCCTCTTTCCTCCTCTCCAGGTTTTAGCCTCAGGGCAGTTTAAGCAGTAAGATTAATCCCATCAATACAGGATTAATCCCAACAATTGGACAGACAAGAAGTCTTCAGAGGGCAGAGAAAGTAACTTCAACCCTCCATTGCCAGCTGGGGGAAGATCTTTTATCAAGATCATTAAATACATCTGTTCAAACTAGCAGACCAAGGAAGGAAAAAATGAGTTAGCAACAGAAAAAGAGACAGATTCTTCCAAGGAAATAAAAAGGCAGCACATGAAATAGAAATAGAAGAAGAGGAGGTAGTTCCAGAGAACTGGACACAGGCTTTGGAAGATCTCAAAATTCAAT
>NW_025388161.1:2484-3427 GCF_016433145.1 Gracilinanus agilis | reverse complement strand
AGATTGATGTATACATAGATACACAGATGGAAAGATGGATGGATATACGGATAATTGATATATTATAAATATGTAGCTTGATGAATAGTTAGCTGGATAGACTGATGACTGGCTATAAGAAAGGATGGATCAATATACATAAAGGTAGACAGAGATGATTGGATGGATTCATAGACTGATAATTGATTGATAAATTATATATTGATTGCTAGATGGGTGGGTATGATATATTGATTGGTTGATCAATAGATTATAGATTGATTGAGAGATAGATACATATATCTATATAATTGAAAGGTTGATTGATTATAGATTCATGGATTGATATACCTCATGTATTGATGAATAGATGGATAGATAGAGAATGGATTGACAGATTAATAGATAGATTGATAGATTTTAGATTGATTGAGAGATTAGAGGTTGCTTGATAGATTGATACATGGATAAATAGATAGACTAAGTCTGCTGGACAGATGGATGGATGAATTGACAGACTAATAGATATATTAAATGATAGTGTAGATATTGATTGATAGATGGATAAAGAGAGATATGATATATTGATAGATTGATTATAGATTTATTGTTGAGAATGTTAGATTGCTGAGACAGATTTTTAGATTATAGATAGAAAAAATGAGGGATAGACAAATGAATAGATAGAAAGGTATATGATAGATTTATAGATTGATTATAGATTATAAATTGATAAGTAGATTGATAGATTGTTGGATTAGAGATAGATTGATAGAAACAGATGTTGGATGGATGGATAGATGATTGATATATTACAGATTGTTAGATTGTAGACTGAAAGATTATATATTGATTGATAAATGCATGGATAGACTGATATTGAGATTGATTATTAATTGATAGAAGGATAAACTGATAGAATATAGATAGATTGATAGATGTCTCATTAGCTGGCTGGATGAAT
>NW_025388161.1:0-2461 GCF_016433145.1 Gracilinanus agilis | reverse complement strand
TATTAATTGATAGAAGGATAAACTGATAGAATATAGATAGATTGATAGATGTCTCATTAGCTGGCTGGATGAATAGAGAGAAAGATGGGCAGATGGATGGATAGGTAGATTTTTGATTGGTAGAATATTGATTGAGATATTAAATGACAGATTATATAATGATTGATAGATGGATAGATATATGATAGGATGCTATGTTGATAAATTATAGACTGATAGATGAGTAGATATATTGATAGATTATACATCGATAGATAAATCTGTAGATGATAGATAGACAGAAAGACAGCTGGACAAAAGGATGGATTAATAGGTTATAGGTTGATTGATCAATATATTGCTTGATGGATTATAACTAGATGGATGGCTAGATCGAGAAATTGATATATTATAGATTGATAAGTGGATAGGAAGAGTGATAGTGTAGTGATAGATAGATTGGTGAATAGATGGATAGGCAGATATATGGATAGGTAAAGGGATAAATAGATGGATCGATAGTTAAATGATGGACATACAGCTGAAACAGATGGATAAATTGATGACTGATTGAGAGATTATAATTTGAAAGATTACATTTTGATTGATAAGTACATAGATGGACTAATAGATGTGTATGTCAATTGATTGATTATATATTAATCGACCAGTAGATGAACAGATAGATGGAAGTATGGATAGATAGAAAGATATTGTATTGTCAGATTGAATATACATAGAAAGATGGATAGATGGATAGACAGAAGAACTGAGAGACAGTTGGATGGATTAATGGTTGATTACTAGAGTATTGATTGAATAAGAGATTATATATTGATTGATCAACTGAGTGATGGATAGATACATCATATATTGATAGTTTGATAGATTGGTTAATTTATAGATTGTAAATTTATTGGTAGATGTTTGGACAGATTGTTGAATTATAGATAGAAAGATTGATGGAAAGAAATGGATAGACAGAATGATAGATTATAGATGGATATTCAGATGGATAGAAGAATAAACCAATGGATGGAAGTTTGTATGGATTTATAGATTCATGATTGATTTATGGAGTATTGATTAATAAAGTAAATGACAGAATTCATATTGATTGACAGATAGATATATACTTATATAATAGAGTGAGAGGTTGATTGATGAATCATAGATTGATGGATAGATAGATTGATAGATTATAGATGGATGTATGGATAGACAGGCAGATGGATAATTTGATGACTGATTGATAGATTATAGCCTGATTGGTAGATTATATATTGATTGATAAATACCTGGATAGACCAATAGCTAGATATATGTCAGAATGATAGGCCTATTGATAGATAGGTTGGTCACAGACTGATGAATAGATGGATAGACAGATAGTTAGATAAGTATATATGATAGATTTATTTATAGATGGATAAATAGATTATGGATAGATGAATGGAGAGACAGATGGTTGGAATAAGTGACAGATTGATGAGTGATTGATATAGTATTGATTAATATATCAAATGAGAGAGATTATATCTATTGATTGATAAATGGATATATATATAATAGGTGAATAGGTTGATTCATAAATTATAGATTGATAGATGGATAGACAAATGGATAGATGGATTGATTAATAGATTATAGATTGGTAGAGAAATGAATAGACACAGAAAAGAAACTAGGTGAAGAATCCTGTTCTCTTCACTGGCTAAATCAGCAAATTGCAAAGATGGTGTCAAAATTAAATGAAATATTATTATCTGTGTCAACCTCTTCAATATGAATAAAGTGGAAATGGCATATTGAAAACATGACCTCTGTGGGTAGTCTTTTGGGAGCTCTTGTACTTTAAAAAGGAAAGGAGTAATGATATTTTACAAAGAAAAATCTGCAGGAGGCAATACTGTTGAGTGCACATTCACATAAGATAGAGGAGAGAAGAATGATGGAGGAGGGAAGAATGGATCAAAAGCCAGAATCCAACAATGTGTTGTTTATAAGAAACACATTTAAAAATGAGAGACAGGTGTAAAAATAAAAGTCTGAATTAGAATTTATCACGGTTTGACTTGGTGCAAAAAGAGTAAGGGTAAGCAGTCATAATCATAAGTTAAGGCTAAAATAGATTTATTTAAAATAGATGAACAGAGAAGGGATATTTTATTAAAAGATGCCGTAGATAATGAAGTAATATCAGTATTATACCTATATGCCACAAAAATGCTAAAGCATTCCCATTTCTAAAGGAAAAGACCAGTGAATGACAAGGTTGAAATAGATAGCAAAACTAAACTACAGTACTGGGGACTTCAAGTTTCCTCTCTAAAACTAGATCAAATCTAACTAAAAAAGAAATAAGTCAAGGAAATAAAAAAAATTAAATATGCCAGATACCTGGAGAGAACTGAATGGAAATAAAGAAGAATGGGCCTTTTGTTTAGCGTTCCATACTACCTTTACAAAATTGACCATATAT
>NW_025388160.1:0-2184 GCF_016433145.1 Gracilinanus agilis | reverse complement strand
ACACTTGATTTAGCTCCTTGTATATTTGAGTAATTAGACATTTGTCAGGGTTTTTTGTTATAAAGATTTTTTCCCAATTTGTTGTTTCCCTTCTGATTTTGATTACATAGTTTTTGTTTGTACAAAACTTTTAAATTTAATGTAATCAAAATTATTTATTTTATTATTTGTAATATTTTCTAACTCTTGCTTGGTTTAAAATTCTTTCTTTTCCCAGAGATCTAACAAGTATACTGTTCTGTGTTTGCCTAATTTACTTATAGTTTCTTTCTTTATATTCAAGTCATTCACCCACTTTGAATTTATCTTGGTGTAGGGTATGAGATGTTGATCTAAACCTAATCTCTCCCATATTGTTTTCCAATTTTACCAGCAGTTTTTGTCCCAAAACTTGGGCTCTTTGGGTTTATCATATACTGTCTTGCTGATGTCACTTACCCCAAGTCTATTCCACTGATCCTCCCTTCTGTATCTTAGCCAGTACCATATTGTTTTGATGACCACTGCTTTATATTATAACTTAATATCTGATACTGCTAGGTCACCTTCCTTCACATTTTTTTCATTNCCATGAATAATCAATGTTTTTCCAATTGTTTAGATCTAGTTTTAATTGTTCGGAAAGTGTTTTGTCATTGTAGTTGTATAATTCCTGTATTTGTTTTGGTAGATAGATTCCTAAGTATTTTATATTGTCTAGGGTGATTTTAAATAGTGTTTCTCTTTCTACCTCTTCCTGCTGTAATGTGTTGGAAATGTATAGAAATGCTGATGATTTATGTGCATTTATTTTGTATCCTGCAGCTTTGCTAAAGCTGTTGATTATTTCTACTAGCTTTTTAGTTGATTCTCTAGGATTTTTTAAGTAGACCATCTATCATCTGTAAAGAGTGATAGTTTCCTCATTGCCTATTTTAATACCTTCAATTTCTTTTCCTTCTCTAATTGCTACAGCTACTGTTTCTAGTACAATATATTAAATAATAGAGGTGATAATGGGCATCCTTGTTTCGTGCCTGATCTTATTTGGAAGGCTTCTAATTTTTCCCCATTGCACATGAAGCTTGTTGATGGTTTTAGATATTTATTATTTTTAGGAAAGTTCCTTCTATTCCTTTACTTTCTAGTGTTTTCAATAGGAATGGGTGTTGTACTTTATCAAAGGCTTTTTCAGTATCTATTAAGATAATTTTGTGGTTTTTGTTTGTTAGTTTGTTGATATAGTCAATTATGTGGACGGTTTTCCTAATATTGAACCATCCTTACCTTCCTGATATAAATCCTACCTGACTATGGTAGATAACCCTCATGATCACTTGGTAGAGTCTTTTTGGTCTTCCTGGCTTTGGAATCAGTATCCTATTAGTGTCAAAAGGAATTTTATAGAACTACTTCTTTGCTTATTATGTGAAATAGTTTGTATAGTATTGGGATTAGTTGATCTTTGAATGTTTGACAGAATTCACTTCTGAATCCCCCAGGCCCTGGCTATTTTTTCTTAGGGAGTTCTTTGATGGCTTGTTTAATTTCTTTTACTGATATTGGATTATTTAAGTATTCTTTTTCTACTGTTGTTAATCTAGGCAATTTATATTTTTGTAAATATACGTCCATATCTCCTAGATTGCTATATTTATTACCATAGAATTGGGCAAAATAGTTTTTAATAGTTGCCTTAATTTCCTCTTCATTAGAGGTGACGTCTCCCTTTTCATCTTAGATACTCTTAATTTGGTTTTCTTCTTTCCTTTTTTTTAATTATATTTACCAGTACTTTTTCTATTTTATGTTTTTTCAAAATATCACCTTCTAGTCTTATTTATTAATTAAGTTGTTCTTTTACCTTAGATTTTATTAATTTCTCCTTTGATTTTGAGTATTTCTAATTTAGTTTTCATGTGGTGAATTTTAATTTGTTTGCTTTCTGTTTTTTTAAGTTGCATGCCCAATTCATTAACCTCTGCCCTTTCTAATTTGTTAATATATGCACTCAATGATATAAATTTTTCCCTTAGAACTGCTTTGGCTTCATTCCATAGGTTTTGGTAAGAAGTCTCATTATTGTCATTGTCTTCAATGAAATTATTAATTTTTCTATGTTTTGTTCTTTAACTAACTTTGGAGAATCTTGTTATTTAATTTCCAATTAGTTTTTGGTTTGCCTCTCCATGTATTCTTGCTAAT
>NW_025388159.1:0-3386 GCF_016433145.1 Gracilinanus agilis | reverse complement strand
ATAGAGAGAGAGAGAGAGAGAGAGAGAGAGAGAGAGAGAGAGAGAGAGAGAGTAAAATTTCAAGGTAAGGATTTAAATCTAGGTTCTTTGACTCCATATCCTTTTCTTTTCCCTTTTAACCCAGAATAACTACACTCAAACTGTACAGTAAAAAAGTATACCAAAACAATATAGAATGCAGCATGCCAATATGAATCTGGGGTTTAGTGTTCTAATTCCTGTCTATCATTCATAGTCATGCTTTCAGATTGAGATCTGTCTCTCTCCTATCTTAGTGTATGGAACACACAGAAATTGAACATAGTGACTTTGAACAGAGGGACCCTCTAGTGGCTAAGTTTTTTTCAATATAAACTTCAATTGGTTCTCTAAAAGAAAAGAGGATATTTATGAAAGGCACAAAGATAGAAATGGATTACCATTCCATTTTCTTTGTATTAGCAAAAGGGAATTTGCCTTCCATTCTCCTGCTCTGTGACAAGCTAAGAGCATTGTTATCTTCTCTTGAAATAAAATGAGACATGCTACCAGTCGGTTGCATTTGAGCATAGCCTTAATAGTCAACATGTAGAGATATATAGAAAAATGCCATTAATGTCAGTGACATCTTTGGTGTGGGCAGTGTATGAATATAGACTTAGAGTCAGTATAAGAATTATCAGAGCCAGTAATGTTATGATAGAGAGAGAGAGAGAGTCTATGGGGTGTGAGACTCTCTTCTAGCTCTCCCCTCCCACCAAATATGCACTGCTGAGACTTTGAGTGGGTGTCACCCCAAAACTGGGTGACCTGGATGGTCATGACACCTCACAGGAGTTGGGGGCAAGGCTTCCCTATAAGATGAGGTATGGGGGACCCCAATCCATTTCTGAATGAGGGCGGGGTTCATGCAAGCCTCCCCTGAGATGAGCCAAGTTCACAGTGGGTGGTCTGGCTTCAAGATGGAGGCAGCTAGACCAAGCTGTGGTTTCCCTCCCCCTCATCTCTTAGGCACTCTGGAATGCTATCTGACTAATGAATGTCTTTTATTAATATCAATATAGAGATTGGGGAAAGGGTAAAGGGCAGAGGGGTTTTGGGGTGCCCTCTTCTCTATTTCTATGGGGTCTGTCACTCGGGTGGGAACCTTCAGGGTTCCCACTCCTAAGCGTCTCCCCTCGCCTCTTCTCCTTCAGTTTCTGTTCCTATTTCCATCCTTTTCTATAACTGCAAGTCAAACGGGAAAGGGTCTCTCAGCGAGGTTGGGTAATGGGTGAAGGAGCCTAAGAGATCACTCCCAAAATGGAGTTGTAAAACTTAGTTAACTCGTTGTTGAAGTCTTGCTGGGTGAGAAGTGATGGGATGCCTTTGACTAGGGAATAGGGGCATCAATGTCCAAAGAAAGATCCTCAGGAAGCCCTCAGGACTGGATCCAAGCTGAGATGTTCTCCTCCTCCCTCTCAGTCCTCCATGGGAAGTTCTTCTCCTCTCCCTCTTCCTCCAGAAAAACTCCCAGAATTCCCTCTGGTCTCAACCATCACCAACTGTCACCAACTGTCAGCCACTCCTTCTCTGGCTCCCTTTTGCCCCATCCCCCATCCTTACATTTTTGGTGTGGGTAGATTATGAAATAGAGACTTAGAGTCAGGAAGCTATGGATTCGAAATCTTTCTGAAATACTAACTAGCTGTGTGACTTTGGGCAAGTTATTTAACCTCACACCAAAACAGATTCATCTACAAAATGGAGAAAATACAATAATGACAGGTAGTTGTGTAAAAGAAATTAGTGTATAGAAAACTTTTCAGCTTGAAAATGCTATATAAATTCTTGCCACTGAGGTCCTTGTCATTGTCGATGGTTCATCACCAAAATCTGATGTGATTTAATCCATGGAAATGTTAATAAACAATTGATATTGCCATATACTTTGCTACAATGTTGTGGCTGTGTGTTTGACACTGTCTTAGATGATCAGAAATCTGCAACAGAGGTCTGCTAAACAAATTTATTTTTGTTTTAAAAAAATTGTTTAAAACAAAAAAAGTTTTAAAACAAATATTAGGGACATGTTTGTCTTGTGCCTATCCCATTTTGCCTAGTACTAGAGTTGGGGAAGGAAGCTACATCAAAGAAGTTGAGATTAATCAGGTCTATGGGAATGCTTTGTCTTTTTTTTAACCCCTCTAGGAAATGTAGTAGGGAAAAAGAAGCTACATCAAGAGAACATAGGTTGGGGGGTATTTGGTCACTCGATGGACTAAGAACTAGGTTTAGAAATTGAGTTCCTGGACTCAAATCTTGCCTCAGATACTTCCTAGCTATGTGACCATGGGCAAATCACTTGGAACCAATACTTGTATGGATTCTTAGACAGAAAGTAAGGGTTTCAAAATAAAAGGACATTGGCCCTATCACAGGTCCTATCATGTGTGATCAGCCTTAAAACCTAAACCAAAGCCAAATTATGAAAGGTTTTAAGTACTAAACAAAGGAGCTTATATATTGTTTTTCTACATGCCAAGGAGAAACACTGAAGCTTCTTGAAGAGAGTAATAATATGATCAGATTTTGGCTTTAGAAATCTTAATATGGCATCTATATAAAGGATGGAACTTGGAAATAAGAATACAAATAATAAGCTATTGCAGTGTTTCAGAAAGAAGTGATTAGAGCTTGTACTAGAGTTGTTTTGTAATAAATGGAGAGAAGGAAATGTCTATGAGAGATTTTTCAGTTGTCAAATGTAGATAAAAATGACTCTTACTTCAAAGAAGCATTATGAGGATCAATTAATATAATATTTATAAAATACTTTGTAAACCTTAAAGTACTATCCATGTAAACTACTATTATGATTGTTTTGTGATGGGCTTTAACATGTATAACCTTTTATTAAAAAGCTACCTTTAACATACGTTCAACAGGTTTGATGGTCTGAACCAATGTACCCCTCTTTGGGCTTATTCCCATATCTAACTCTATTCTATCACTGTTTAGTTATATTTGGGCTGGTTAGGTTTAATATTCTATAATCACTTGTTCTCTCTTTCTGAACCCGAGTTTCCAATTGAACCCAAGCCCATCTCTTAATCTGGCTCAGCCCCTGACTCCTTAGACTATTTTTCCACCTAACTCCTGAAAAAGTATCTTTCTACTTTCCTTTTCCCTTCCTTCCTTTTCTTTTCAATCCAGTGTTGTTTTCCTTCATTAGAGTGTAAGCTTCTCAAGGTCAGAGACTATTTCTTTTTGCTTGTATTTGTATTCTTAGTGCTTAGCATAGTGCCTGGAACAGAAGTGCTTAATAGATTCTCTCTCTCTCTCTCTCTCTCTCTCTCTCTCTCTCTCTCTCTCTCTCTCTCTCTCTCTCTCTCTCTCTCACACACACACACACACACACACACACA
>NW_025388158.1:0-3763 GCF_016433145.1 Gracilinanus agilis | reverse complement strand
TGATCGTGGTGAATGATTTTCTTAATTACTTGCTGGAGTCTCTTTGCTAGTATTCTATTTAAGATTTTTGCATCTATGTTCATTAGGGAGATTGGTCTGTAGTTTTCTTTCTCTGTTTTTGGTCTCCCTGGCTTTGGAATCAGTACCATATTTGTGTCATAAAAGGAATTTGGTAGAACTCCTTCTTTGCTTATCATATCAAATAATTTGTATAGTATTGGGATTAGTTGCTCTTTGAATGTCTGATAGAATTCACTTGTGAATCCATCAGGCCCTGGCGATTTTTTCTTAGGGAGTTCTTTGATGGCTTGTTCAATTTCTTTTTCTGATATGGGATTATTTAGGTATTCTATTTCTTCTGCTGTTAGTTTAGGCAGTTTATCCATCAAGTTTTATAATAGTTTAAACCTCAAAAAAAGCAAAAAGTTTGTAAAGACAGAGTTTCCCAGAACCGGTTTCTTTGGTGGTTTGAGTAAAATTGCCAGTGCCAGAAAAAACAGAACCAGAACCAGAAAGAGAAATGTTAAAACTAACTGGGGTTTTTTGATCTCACCAGCAAGGGAACAGCACCAGCAGGGCAGGGGGACTCCCCAAAGGAACAAAAAGTGAGGTTTTGTGAGTGGGAAGCCCCCTTTTGTGATTATAATAGTATCAGCCTTTATGATTATTTTAATGACACAATCATTCCTTTTTGCATTAACAGTCAATATAGTTTGCTAAGAAAATAGATAGCTTAAGGCGGTTTTCGATCTTGAGGTCACGGTCACGTAAGCCTGTAATCTAAAAGTTTCTGGCCAGCCCACCACACCCTGTTGCATGTAAGCTGAGACAGTCTGAAGGGAGGAAGAAGGCTGCTCTTGGGGGCAGATATCAATCATGACGCAGAAAACAATCAGCCCCAGCCCCTTATGGCAGAGACCTTGGAGAGGTCAACCATAATATCCAACATGGGCTACCACCCACGGGGTTCTTCTAGTGCTTTCCAGCTTATTCAGCCCTTGCGTCATTGGTTAGGACCTGCCTACTTGAAGGATTTCTACATCCCTTCTAGTGTCATTTTGGCTGTATGACTGGCACGTCATCAGATTTCTTGGCATAAAAAAGGCTCTCTCTTAAGGCCCGGCCCGGATCCCTGGTTCTGACCTGGGCCGGAGCCCGGCTCTCTTGTGAGATTGGCTGCTTCTCAAGAAACCTGTCATTTAGCTTAGACACTGACTTGGCCGGATACATTTTCCCCGCAGCTCATAGAGGTTTTAATTAGGCGGGAGGTCAATTGGCTTTGGGGCACCTCCTCATTGGACAGGCTCCGTGACAGCAATTGCTGGACGTGGCTGGTCACAGGGACCCTGACTGAATAGTTCGGGCTGTTCCCAGTGCTCGGTGTTTTGGCAGAAAGCAAGGTCCCAAGCAAAGCCGGGGCTGAAATACAAACAGGCCAAGACGAAACGGGGGGCCAAGAGGCCAAATGGAGTTGCTTCAGTGTTCTCGGTTACCTACGACGGACAAAGAGCAGAGCAGCAAGGGAATGGTTAAGGGAAAACATCGTCCTGCTCTGGAGAGAGGGAGGGATGGGAAAAGCGCTGTGGACTGGGCCCAATGCTGACATGGGCCCAACTCTCACCATTTCCACTGCTCGGCCATCGCTCCTGAACTCAAGCCCCTCAGCCCAGGGGTAAAGCTCCTGGCCCCGCCTCAGGGTCTCCAAAGCTGATTCTCTCCCATCTCCTCGGCTTCCTCATCTCAGACAGGATGGAGACTCCTGTGGCATGGATGCCCTTTCAGGACAGGCGTAACCGAGCAATTGGGTGTCCGTGTGTACTCGTGCAAGGCATCTCCAGTGACCACTACAAGGTCTCTGGACAAGCACCAACTCCTGGCCCTCCGCGTTTGTGCGCCTCGCCCCTGTGACCCCTCGAGGCCCCTGTGACCCCTCGAGGCCCCTGTGNGAGGCCCCTGTGACCCCTCGAGGCCCCTGTGACCCCTCGAGGCCCCTGTGACCCCTCACGGCCCCTCGTGACCCCTAGAGGCTCCTCGCTAAACTAGGAGTGCGCCAGAATCGAGCGGCCTATTCTCAGGCTGAGCGTGGCGCTCCAAAGGCTGATTTGTTACCTTTTTGTTGACTGAGGACTCTCAGAAGACCCCAGGAAGACAAAGGGAACCGCCCAGCTCCGGGGCTCCCCTGGAGCTGGGTATGGCGGGTCAGGGCCGAGGGCGGGGCCTGACAGGGAGGGGGAGGAGCCTCGTGGGTACAGTGCCTGTGGGGCTGCCTAGTCAGGCGGCCTTCTCAGCCCGTCCCTGAAGCGCTCTTTTAAGAAGGGAACGACCAGGCCCCTCTTTACTCCTGCCGTCTGCCTTGTAAGAGGGGAAGTTATGAGAATGGCCGTAAATGAAATGATTTTCTTAACTCTGAAAGGAGGAAACCGGGAAGGAGAGAGACTACTTTCCTTGGCGCCCCATTTCCGCTTGCTATTCTGTGGTCACGCTCACACAGAAGCCAGCCGGCACCCCGTGGGGGGACGGGGGGGGGGGGGGGGGGGGATGGGAACGGGCCGCAGGCTTCCAGGGCCGCCCTCGAGATACCCTCCTGGCACCGCCTTCCGTCCTGGTGGCGGGATGCTGGAGCCCTTCTGGTGGCAGTCGGGGAGGCCAGGCCAGGCCAGGCCGCGGTGGATGCTGGGAAGGGAGGCGGAGCTCTTTTTCCTTACACAGACCCCAGATTTGGTTTAATGTGAGCGAGTCCTCATTTTTATCTCACCCGACTGGCCCTAGTTTTGTCTTTGTATCCCCGAGCGTGTTAGGGTCCGAGTGGAGGAGCACGGGGAGACAATGCAATCCGAGCAAAGCGGAGTGTTTATTTCTAGTGCGCACTGGGGGAGCTCCGCAGGAGGGGGGGCGGGGCATAGTCAGAGTAAAGATCATATAGGGTTGGGGTGGCGGGTGTGGGCAGACTCGGGGGCGCCCTGTAGTTCTGAAGTGGAACTTCTGTAGCCTTTGTAGTTAGTGGTTCCCCAAGCACGGAGGGTTCTTATGCTACATTTGGGAGCCTAATGAGCACCCTATTTTTAGTGACTGTGGGTTTCTGGGAGCCATCCTGTTGGGGAGTCCCTGGCTTGTGTTGGCTTGTGGTTGCTTGGTTTCTGTGTCCTAACTTTGGGGTTCTACAAGTGCACAAGGAATGCTTCTTGACCTCGGAAAGGAGGGGATCCTGGGAGAGACAGTGCAGACAATCTGCCTCCCGGGCTTTTTGGCCCTTCCAAAGCAAAGCAATCTCCAAAGTCCACATGGCCTCTGTGTACCTCTATCCTTGGAAAAAACACTGCTTTGACGCCTCACATGACATTAAAATACATCTGTAAAAGTCAACCTTGGGGCAAGCTTCCAGGAGGAAGACTGAACATGCCAAACACGCCGTGTCCTGCCAGGTACAAGTTGACCTTCCCATGAACCACACGGGGGCAGCTATTGAGGCAGGGATGTTGTCATCTTAAAAATGCACTAAAATATTTGGGACACCCCAATATTACTTTCAACGAAGGGAAAACAAGAAATGACACAATAATATGCCTGACAGAACACTGGGTTAGAATCCAGGAGAAGTGGGTTTGTGTCCCATCTGTGCTCCTAACGAGGGCTATGATTGGACCAGGCCATTCCTTCAGTTTAGGTCTTATTTTTCTCATCTGTAAAATGGCTGACCTAGACCACATATAAGCTTTTTTTTTTAATTTTTTAAACGTTTATTAATATTCATTTTTAACATGGT
>NW_025388157.1:310-1977 GCF_016433145.1 Gracilinanus agilis | reverse complement strand
CTTTCATTTTTTAAACTCTATGCCATAGTATTACAAATGTGACTCAACTCTGGGTCACCTGGCCAAGCAAGACTCCTCCTGAGGCTTCCTTTCTCAAATCCCTAACCCAATAGTAGATTCTTTTTTAAAAAAACATTTATTAATATTCATTTTTAACATGGTTAAATGATTCATGCTTCTACTTTTTCTTTCACACCCCCGGACCCTCCCATGGCCAACACACATTTCCACTGGTTTTAACATGTGTCATTGATCAAAACCTATTTCCAAATTGTTGTTAGTTGCATTGGTGTAGTAGTTTCGAGTCTACATCCCCAATCATGTCCACCTCAACCCATGCATTCAAGCAATTGTCTTTCTTATATGTTTCCTCTCCTGCAGTCCTTCCTCTGAATGTGGGTAGTGTTCTTTACCATCAATTCCTCAGAACTGTACTGTGTCATTGCATTGCTGCTCGTACAGAAGTCCATTACATTTGATTTTACCATAGTATATCAGTCTCTGTGTAAAGTGTTCTTCTGGCTCTGCTCTTTTCACTCTGCATCAATTCCTGGAGGTCTTTCCAGTTCACATGGAATTCCTCCAGTTTATTATTCCTTTGACCGCAATAATATTCCATCACCAGCATATGCCACAATTTGTTAAGCCATTCCCCAATCGAAGGACACACCCTCCTTTTCCATTTTTTTGCCACTACAAAAAGCATGGCTATAAATATTTTCTTACAAGTCTGTTTATTTATGATCTCTTTGGGATACAAACCCAACAATGGTGTGGCTGGATCAAAGGGAAGGCAGTCTTTTATAGCCCTTTGAGCGTAATTCCAAATTGCCAGCCAGAATGGTTGGATCAGTTCACAACTCCACTGGCAATGCATTAATGTCCCAATTTTGCCACATCCCTATCAGCATTCATTACTCTCTCCTTCTTTCATTTTTGCCAATTTGCTAGGTGTGAGATGATACCTCAGAGTTGTTTTGATTTGCATTTCTCTAATTATTAGAGGTTTAGAGCACTTTCTCATGTGCTTATGGATACTTTTGATTTCTTTACCTGAAAATTGCCTATTCATGTCTCTTGACCATTTATCAATTGGGGAATGGCTTGATTTTTTATATAACTGATTTAACTCCTTGTATATTTGTTTAATTAGACCCCTGTCAGAGTTTTTTGTTATTAAGATTTTTTCCCAATTTGTTGTTTCCCTTCTGATTTTGACTACATTTTTTGTTTGTACAAAGCTTTTTAGTTTAATATAATCAAAACCATTTAATTTATATTTTGCAATTTTCTCTAACTCTTGCTTTGTTTTAAAATCTTTCCTTTCCCAGAGATCTGCCAAGTATACTATTTTGTGTTCATTTAACTTATTTATATTTTCCCTCTTTATATTCAAGTCATTCACCCATTCTGAATTTATCTTGGTGTAGGGTTGTGAGATGTTGATCTAGACCTAATTTCTCCCATATTGTTTTCCAAATTTCCCAGCAGTTTTTGTCAAATAGTGGATTCATGTCCCAGAAGTTGGGCTCTTTGGGTTTATCATACACTGTCTTGCTGATGTCATTTATCCCAAGTCTATTCCACTGATCCTCTTCTCTGTCTCTTAGCCAGTACCACATTGTTTTGATGACTGCTGCTTTATAGTATAGTTTAATATCTGGTAC
>NW_025388157.1:0-210 GCF_016433145.1 Gracilinanus agilis | reverse complement strand
TTTTTCTAATTCAGTAAAGAAGTTTTTTGGTAGTTTGATAGGTATGGCGCTAAATAGGTAAATTAATTTGGGTAGAATGGGAATTTTTATTATGTTAGCTCATCCTACCCATGAGCAATCAATGGCTTTCCAATTGTTTAGATCCAGTTTTATTTGTTTGGAAAGTGTTTTGTAGTTGTTTTCATATAATTGCTGTGTTTGTTTTGGTAG
>NW_025388156.1:0-5137 GCF_016433145.1 Gracilinanus agilis | reverse complement strand
CCTCCTCCTCCTCCTCCTCCTCCTCCTCCTCCTTCTTCTCTCTCATAGTTACCTTCTGTCTTAGTATTAATTCTAGGACAGTAAACAGCAAGGGCTAGGCAATCAGGGTTAAGTGGCTTGCCCAGAGTCATACAGCTAGGAAGTTTCTGGCCTTTGATTTGAAGCCTGGTCCTCCCAATTCCAGGTCTGGCTCTCTAAGTGCTACCGAGCTGCACCAGACTCCAACTCCAGAGAGGAGAGGCCCATGGATAGTAATGGCAGACCATGATTTGTGTCTAGTTTCTCTGACTCCAAATGCCGTTACTCCATAATATTATTCTTCCTAGCCCCCTTGCCTTCCCCCATTTACCATTTGAAAAAAGAACGAGGGAGCACCCTCTCTGCCTGTTTCTGTCTCTCCTCCTCTACACACATAGCATGTGCGCGCACACACACACACACACACACACACACACACACACACACACACAGCCCTGCCAGCTCCATCTTCCTTGCCTTCACAGGGAGAATCCAAGATGGTTTCAGCTGCCTTCTCCCTCCTAAACTCACCCTCCTCCTCACCCGGTGTTCACCTGGAGGCCTCTCACACCGCCCTCGGTTGTCCATTCCCACGTCTCCCCATCCTGTCCTAGGAAACCTTCCTCTCATCTAACCTCCTTTTCCCTGTCCCCATTTCCAACCAGCTCCCTGCTAGCTGTCCAAAGTGCAGAGAAGCTTCGGGCTTTCCAAAGCTGTAACCCTCCCTGCCTCCCCCGTGCCATCTCCAGCCAGCCACCTGTTTGGGTCTCCCCCATCCCCGGCAGCCTGGAAGTCCTCCCTATTGTTTATCCTCAGCGCCACCTTCCCCAGTTTGGAATTCATTTCAATCAGCCCTCAGTGTTCACGCTATCTGAGCAGGTGTGTGTGTGTGTGTGTGTGTGTGTGTGTGTGTGTGTGTGTGTGTGNGAGCAGGTGTGTGTGTGTGTGTGTGTGTGTGTGTGTGTGTGTGTGTGTGTGTGTGTGTGTGTGTAAGGCCCCTCCGGGAGCTCGGCTCACATTTACACGTGGTCACTTGGGCCACCGTATCTGCCCTTCCTTCTTCCTGTTGAAAGCGGCCTCGATCCTTCCATTCTCTCCTGCTCTGTCTCACCTGGTGAGAAAGGCATTTGGAGTCTCCTCTGTGCCAGCCCGTCGCTCCCAGACACCTCCTGTCTCCTCCCGACACCCCAAGTCCAAACCCTCTTTATCGCCGCCTCCCAGCATCCTTCCCTTCCCCACCCTGGCCGTGCCTGAAAGAGGGCAGAGCAAGGTCACTGGCCCCCTTCCAGCCCCCCATATTGGGGAGAGGGAGCAGCAGTTAATGCAAGGCCCCAGCCCTAACGCTCACTGGAGAAGGGGGTAATTAGACGCCGTGCTGGTCCCTGTCCCCCAAAAGGTACCGCTGAACAGCCCCATCCATCATTAGGGCCAGCTGCAGAGAGCGGTGCGGGAGAGGCAGAGGGCTCAGGATTGGCTGCCTGCGGCTGGCACAGGAGAGGGCTGCAGGGGAATAACCTAAGAATGACCTTGCTGGGATTTTCCCTCCTCTGCCTCAGCCCCCCCTGCCCAGGGTCCCTCCATCTCTGCTCCCCCACCATCCTTCCAGGCCTGCATCCCCCAGCCCCTGCCCCTCTCTCCCTCTCTGCCTCCTCACCCTTTTCTCTCCCTCCTCACCCTTTTCTCTCCCTCTCTGCCTCCTCACCCTTTTCTCTTCCTGCTCCTCTTGGGTTCTCTCTCCGGCCCTTCCCATCAGGCTTCACTTCCTTCTCTCCTGATGGGCAGAAGTCTCTGAGGCTGGGCCAGCTTGGAATGTGGAGGTTCGGGTATCCCACTGTGTGCAAGGTGCCTTATGAGTACAGCGGGCTCCGTTAGAGGCCAGGGAGGTGGTGGCCTGCCCTGGTTCGGCCCCCTTTTTGCCCTGGACCATGTGGGGCACGTGTGAATCGGGGCTCAGCCTGGGGAGCCCCAGGCCGATGGGGCCTGTGGCCATGTCCCTGCCACGTGCCTTTGGGCCATTTATCCCAGGACGCAGGATGCCCCCTTTGTGGGTGCCTCTGTGGATGTAGGAAGAGGACCAGGAAGGGAGATTGCTCTGCCGTGTTCCTCACAGGGAAAACCCTGGGTCTGAAGACATGGCAGCCCCCTCCTCCACGTCTTTTCAGGCCTGCTCCCCACCGCCGCAGTCATGGGGTGCAGAAGCCTGGGCCGTGGGAGGGGAGAGCAGTGGCAGCGGCAGCAGGAGCGAGCCAGGCGGCCATGAGGAGGCGAGCTGGTGAAGGAGGGCAGCTTGGCCAACACCTGGGAAGGCTGCTCGTTCCGTATGCAAATGCCCTCATTAGAGGTGCCCCGGGTGTCTCCCTTAATAGCTGCTGCTGCTCCAGGAGGATGCACTAAACTGAAGGAGAGATGGGGCTGCAGCCACCAGCAAGGGGTGGAGAGACAGGAGGGAGGGCTCCCACCGCCCAAGCCGGGCACCTAGCCGGGCAGTGAGCCAGCCCCCAGGAAGAAAGGAGGGCTCTGGGCACCGGGGCACAGGTGGAACTGGGCCAGTGAGGCCAGAGGAGGGACCCCCGCCTCGTCCTAGGCAGAAAGGGGCCCAGACACCCTCGGGGGACCACCCCACACTGCTGGAGTCTTGTGTGGGCTGTGGGCTGGACCCAGAGAGGCCAGGGATAGGGTAGACTGCCAGGAGGTGGCCGGACCTCCCCTAGGCTGGGCTAAGAGGCCAGGAAGCTCTAGCATGGAGTCTAGCAGATACAAGTCTTCCCCCTACGAAAGGTCCAAGTTCGAGAGCCGACACCCTTCTCTTTACATTTGAGAAGGATGAGCTCAGGGTCACATTGGAAGCTCATTCATTCATTCATTCATTCATTCATTCATTCATTTCACAAGCATTCATTTAATGCCAGCTCTGCACATGGCATTGTGCTAGAGCAGAAAGATGGAATAAACAGTCTCTTCCCTCAAGAAGTTTCCATTATGGGGGCCACTAGGTAGCTCAGTGGAGAGAGCCAGGCCTGGAGACAAGAGGTCCCAGGTTCAAATCTGACCTCAGACATTCACTGTGTTATCCTGGGCCAGTCACTTCAGCCTATTTGCCTCGCTATTCCTGCTCTTCTGCCTTGGAACGGATACTTTTATCCATTCTAAGACACCAAGTAAAGGCTTCAAAAAACAGTCCATTCTATTGGAGGCTCCTGGCAGAGCAGGGACTAGAGGCCAGGCGTGATTCCTAGTCCAGCGGTCCATCCGCGAGGGTAGGTCGCCTTCCCTTGGCAAATGCCTGGCTATTGTGGCTGCCTGGGAGCATCTTCCTCCTGACAGAGGGCACAGAATATCCCCCCCTCAGCCCCTCTCTGAATCTGCCTGAAAATAGCTCCCTGTGGCCGCACCTACTGCCCTGCTGCTGTGCACCCTCTCCCTTCACTTGCAGCCGGGCAGCTCACTTTCGTCCTCTCTTCCTCTTCCTCCTTCTCGTCTCACCCCGGTGCGGTGGTGGCCCCGTGGCCCTCTCCCTCCCTGGGACTGGCCCCAACTGTGATCCGAGCCGAGATTCTGTCTGGCCTCTCAGAGAAGGGGCTCAGGGGGCTCGTCTGGGGGCTTCCTCACCCTCCTCGCCCCATGGCCGTCCTCCCAAGGCCGGGGCTGGGTCAGCGTGCCAAGGTTTCTGTCAATGGGCTGGGAGCTGTCGGGGGGCTTTGTCTGCTCTGAGAGGGGTCCCTCTCCTCCTCCTCCTCTTCGTTTCTCCCAAACATACTGAGGTGAAGGGAGACAAACGGAGATTGTGGCACACCACAGGTCACATCCCTAGATTCGGATAGATGTGAACAATCACGAATGGAACGTTAATTCCACATGCACAGACACTTACCTAGGCACACGCATTTCCCAGCTGGATACCCAATAGTCAAACACAAACACGCCCCTGGTTTGGGGGGGCCCGGAAGAGAGGGCTCCAAGAGGCGCCCCCCCATTCTGCTCCCCCATTCCTTTTTTTTCCTTGCTTCCCCCTCCCCCACTGCCTCCCTGGGCACCCGTTTGCCAGGGTTATTTATAGAAGCAGGCGATAAATTCAGTGTGTTTCTCGGTGCGCAAAGCTATAAATAATGGCACAGATCATTAAACCCCTAGAGCAGGCCCAGCCGCCGCCGCCACCACCACGCAAACAAGATGAAGTACAAACCACAGAGTGAAAGGGAAAGAGACACCCCGAGAGAGAACACAGAGATACAAGCAGGCAGAGAGACACGGGGCCTGGCCAAGACAACAGGCCACTCTCCTTCCATCGCAACCCAGCCAAAGGCCAGCGTGTGGGAAGAGGCCAAGGGGATGTCCTCAGTGGGCTCAAGAGGGGCTTGTGGTGGGGAAGGGGGGAAGCTGGCCCCACAGGCCCCCTCCTGAGGCTGATGGGGTCTTACCCATGAGACCCAGCATCTTCCCTGCACATCCTCTAATACATGAGTGCCTCTGCTTCTCCTTCCATCATTCCCTTTATCTCTCTCTCTCCCCCTTCTTCCTCCCCCTTCCCCTCTCTTTCTTCTCCCTCCCATTTCTTCTTCCATCTCTGTCTTTCTCCCATTCTCTTTCTAGCCTTCCCTCTTGGGCCTCCCCTCCTCCCCACCGAAGATCTCCGGACCACAGGGAGAAGTCCTGATAGCCGAGGAAGGAGCCGCAGAGGCAGAAATTCCCCTGTCAGCAGAACTCTAGTGCTGACTGCTGATTCAGTGTCTGTGATCTCCCAGGCGGAGGCAGCAGGGGACAGGGAAGATGGATGAGGGGGACAGGGAGCAAGCAGAGAGGGGACATTGGGGACTGAGACTCACGGCTGAGGTGAGAAGTCGGGGGAACAGCCCCCACCCAGAATTCAGCCCCAACAGTTGACAATCACATCAGAACCTGCGGATTCGTGAGGGAGACTGTCTGGGGAGAGAAGGGGCGGTAGCAGGCTTAGATGTGTATGATGAAGAAACAAGAGAAGAGAGAGGAGAAAGGGAGCTTTGGGGGGAAGAGACAGAGACAGAGAGAGACAGACAGAGAGAGAGAGAGATTGAGAGAGAGAGAGAGAGAGAGAAAGAGAGAGAGAGAGAGAGAGAGAGAGAGAGATTGAGAGAGAGAGAGA
>NW_025388155.1:0-4673 GCF_016433145.1 Gracilinanus agilis | reverse complement strand
AAATCATTCTAATTGTCTATTTGAATTGCACTGAATTCATCTTCATCCTCTTTATTTTGTCTCTGTCAGTCCTCACAATAAATAATAAATAATTGTAATAAATAATTATAATAACAGGTAGTATTTATATAGCACTTTATAGCTTGCTAAGCACTTTGAAAATATGATGTAATTTGATTCTCATGAGAACTCTGGGAGATAGACATTATTTATTATTTCCATTTCACAGATGAAGGAACTGAGGTAGAAAAAAAATTAAAAGCACTTCCCAGGATTACACAGGTAATTAAGTGACTGAAACAGAATTCTACCTAAAATCTTTCTGACTTAAGTACCAGCACTCACTGCACCACTAGCCGCCCTTACCTGCCGTATTAACGAAACTCAGGACCCATTGCTCTAAGGCAGTTGTGGAAACATTAACACTTCCTCATCAAGAAGGAGGAGGAAGATTGATAGAACACAGGAGAAATAGCTGAAAACTTAGAGACAGACTTTTGGAAGAGACAGACATCATTTCCCTGAGCAATAGTAAAGGATGACAAGAGGAATGTAGTAGTAGATTTATCCAACAGAGCCAGGAGTGGTTTACCTCCAAATGGAGTCTGAGAAATGGCTAAAATCCAAGAATGGAATTAAAAGGCCTCTGTGGGTGACAGCTACATGGATTCCACCAAAACTATGTCAACAGAGAAGATTTGTTTAATGAAATGAAGCGGTTTATAATAGCAATTCAGGATCAGGTCATTGCCACTCAAAATTACAGATGAGGTACCTTCAAGGGGCCAAGTTTTACAGATCAATGCAAATTATTCAAAGTAGTAAAAACTGTAAGTCCATCATGGTAGATTGCAAAAAAAGATTAGCACCTACTGAGTACCTAACAAGATATGGCTAGAGTTATGTAGTTGGGAAGCTCCTTCTTTTATAAACTAAAGGAAAACATGTTCCCTTACTACAAAGTCACACCTGAAAAAATCCCTGAGAATTCAGCAAAGAAACTCTCTTGGAACCAGACCTGGTCCCTCACACCTCTAACTCTATGCCCTCTACTATCTACTGGAGATGGTATGAATTCCCTGATCAAGAGTCATGAATTGTTCTTGGCAGAGAATCGTATTTTCAGAGGCAACTGGTAATGAAGTAGATGGAACTTTGGGGGCCTGGAGTCAGGAAGGCTTGAATTCAAATCCAGAGTCAGACACTTACTAGCTGTGTAATCTTCACTCAAGTCATTTAAGCCTCTATTTGCCTCAGTTTCCTTAATTGTAAAATAAGGGGGGGGGGGGAATAGCATCTATTGTCAGTGCTTGTTATCAAGACCAAATGAGATAATATTTGTAAAAAAGCACAGTAGATGCTATATAAATAAATTTAAATTCACACAAAATATAAAATTTTTATCCATTTTATATCTCATAATGTTGACTCAGTCTACTCATGAGCAATTAATGTTTTTCCAATTGATTAGATCTGACTTTATTTGTATGAAAAGTGTTTTGTAATTGTGATTATAGCATTCCCAGGTTTGTCTTGGCAGGTAGACTCCCAGATATTTTATATTATCTGCAGTTTTTAAAATTATAAAATTTAACAATTCATAAAATTCCCTTCCCTTTCCCCTCATTTTATCCTGAGTCCAGTGCCTCACTGACATAGCCTTTGTTTCAGGGGCAGCTGGGTAGTTCAATGGATAAGAATCTCAGTCCCAGTATCTGGGGGACTTGGGTTCAAATTTGAACTCAATCCTTTCTTGATATATAACCCTGGGCAAGTCACAATTCCAATTGCCTAACTCTTACCACTTTTCTGTCTTGGAACTTATGCTTATTATCAATTCTAAGACTAAAGATAAGAGTGTAAAAAACAAAACCAACAAAGCCTTTGTTCCAACAGTGACTCAAGGTCACAGCTTTGAAGTCAGAGCAATAAGGAGGAATACTGAATCAAACCCTTGGGAAATGATCAAGTTCACACATCTTCATTGGCTTTAGGCTTAGACTTTTCAAAGGAGTCATGGATCCACCAGGAGAAGAACTCAGAATCAGAGAACTTGAGAGACCTTGTGTGGACCTGGAGATAAATCTACCTTGGCTTCAACAGTGAACTCCACATTTGTGAGGGCTGACAGAGACAGAGGAAAGAGGATAAAGACTAGACAGTTCAATGCAATTCACACAGACAAGGATTTATTCAGATCTTACTGTTTTAGGCAATGTGTTAGATGCCAAAAATCCAAACAAAAAGGAAATAACCCCTGCCCTCAAGCAGAGATTGGGAACCTTGACCAGAGAAGATAGAAGGAAAATTGTGCATACCCTTTGTTCCATCAATACCTTTACAAGATCTGTATCTCAAAGAGGTCAGAAAAAGGAGGAAAGGACCTATTTGTAGAAGAATATTTGTTGTAGCTTTTTTTGTGTAGCCAAGAATTGGAAATGGAGGGGTTGTCCATCAATTAGGAAATGGCTGAACAGGTTGTGGTATATGATAGTGATGTAATACTATTGTGTTCTAAAAAAATGACAGATAGGATGATTTCAGAAAAATCTGGGAAGAGCTACATGAACTGATGCAAAGTGACATGAGCAGAACCGGAAGAACATTGTACAAAGTGATAGCAATATTTCTTGATGAACAACTGTGAACGATCTAATTATTCCCAGCAATACAGTGATCCAAGACAATCCCAGAGATTCATGATGAAAAATGCCATCTGCCTTCCAAGAAAGAACTGATGAAATCTGAATGCAGATTGAAATGCACTATATATTTCATTTTCTTTCTTCCCTCTTTTTTTTTTCAGTTGAGATCTCCTCTACAAAATGACTAATATGGAAGAATGTTTTGCATGGGGAAAAAAGAAGCTAGAATAAGGGAAGCAGGGGTCTAGAATATTTGGACCCAGCAGTGCCATACAGTATCACCCATGCAGACCTGAAGGGGAGCTACCAACACTGAGGAGGGCCCCTGAAACTTTCCCTTCAATGGCTTTATTGTCATGAGGACTAGAGGAAAGAGTTGCTTGATGCCTTCTGGAAGGAGAATATTTTTCTGACTGCTAAAGGACTCTAGTTTAAGCTTGTTCTATATTTTGGGGTTGGGTGAAATAAAACCTGACCTTTATCTGTTGTCTTTTTAGCCTGAACACTTTCAGGAATGCTGAGGTTTTTCTTTAGAGAGAGCCAGGAGCCAAATTCTGATATTCCCAGGGGAACGCTGGGTAGGGTTCAAAGAGATTTTGTGAGTGAACCTCTCGCCATCACCAGCATCAGGATTGTCCCCAAGCTGCTAGTATCTGGCCCTAGAACCCAATTGACATTTGGATTACAGAGATTATGCAGGGTCTGAGGTTTGAGGGAAACCATTAGCTAACATTTCACCCCCAGCTCTGCACTCCATTTATAGGCTTCAGCTCTGAGGCTTTTCATTTTCAGAAAAGTCAATGTTTGAAAAAAATAAACAGGTCATAAAGTAATGAGTAACTGGTGGACTTCTGAAGGTCACTACTCTCAGTTATCTTAGATGGAAAGAGAGAGAGACAGATGGACAGACAGGCAGGCAGACAGACAGAAAGACAGACAAGCAAGAGAGGGTAGAGATCCCAGGCCAGCGTGGATGATATGTTTATGACTTTGCTTGGAAGGCCTTCTGAGGAACACATTGACATGATTTATTGCACTTCCGATGTATATGAAGCCTTTTCTGTTCCAGCCTCCAACCCGTAAGAAAACATCTGCAATATGTCAACGTCAGGAGGGATTTTTTTGTTTGTTAGGGTTTTTTTTAAGTTTTAAAAGGCAAAAGGGGTGGAGAGGCTGAATGAGGTGGGGGAGGATAGAAGAGACAGGGGGTAGTGAGACTACATCTCGTGTCAACCCGACTTTTTATATGGTCTTCTTAAAGAAGAAAGAATCTGACTGTCTTGAAATAGTATTTGTCCATCTCGCTGCCCACTATCTCCTTTCCTTTTCTGAGCCATCATCATCATTATCAACAAGCATTTATAAAATTCTGACTGTATGCCAGGCACTGAACACCGAAAACATAGTCCTTGCCTTCAAGAACCCATGTTCTAATGGGAGAGACAACATGTAATAGCTATGTACATTCTAGATGTGTACAGTATAAATGGAATGTGGGGAAGACACTAGCTGGTCTCCTTTTCAATGGGAATATAAAAATAAAATAAAATTTACCTAAAAATAAAGTGTAATGGATGGGGAACCTAGAAAGGAAAGTCAGGTCTTGGAATGGGCAAGAACCCCACTAGACTTCTTACGATCATCTTTTAAAACAAGAGATAGCAAATGTTGTGGAAAGAGAAAAGAACATGGGGGGTGGAGAGAGAGACAGACAGACAGAGGCAGACAGAAAAAGACAGAGACAGAGAGAGGGGGAGAGAGAGAGGGAGGAGTAGAGAGAGAGGCAGAGAGAGATAGAGCCAGAGAGAGAATAAGAGAGAAAGAGGGGGAGAGAGAGAGAAAGAGGGAGGGAGAGACAGACAGACACAGACAGAGAGGCAAAGAAAGAATAAGAGACAGAGAGAGAGACAGACAGACAGGCAGACAGACACAGACAGAGGGGCAAAGAGAGAATGAGAGAGAGAGAGAGAGAGAGAGAGAGAGAGAGAGAGAGAGAGAGAGAGAGAAAGAGAGAGAGAGAGGAAGGGA
>NW_025388154.1:909-2922 GCF_016433145.1 Gracilinanus agilis | reverse complement strand
ATATATATATATATATATATATATATATATAAAATACATTCAAATTATCCTTTGGTGGTCAAGAAAGAGGAAATCCTACATGCTCATTTGGTAGGTGATGACTGAATTAAATCTTAAAGAAAACCAGAGTTTCCAGGAGGTAAAGATAATATGTAATCCAATATCAGCTCCAAACAATGCCTTGTTGTAAGCTTCATATTCCGCCCCCAAACTTTATTCTTTTCTTCAGAAACAATAAAATGGCACTTTAAACAGATCCCTCCAAAAATGCTTTCATTTGCAGTCATCATATTATGGGGCTTTTTTACTTAGCAATTTCGTTCCTCACAAAAACCAAGTGAGGTATTACAAAATCATAGAATCTGAGAGCTGGGAAGGACCTCAGAGCCCATATAGTCCAGCCCATTCATTGAAGATGTTCCCAATATAACCAACAATCCAGCCTCTATTTGAAGACTTCCAAAGAGAGAATCACCACTTTACATTGTATTCCATTCTGGGACAGCTCTCATTAGGAATTTTTATTCTGTTTTTGCTTTTTTTTAACATCAAGTCTAATTTCTTCCTTGAAACTTCTATACATTTATTACTCCTGTTTCTGCTTTCTGATGTCAAATGAAGTAAATATTTGAAGACAATCATAATCTCCCCTATGTCTCTTCACTAAGTTAAACAAGCCTAATTCTTTCAAACTTTCATCATATAACATCACCGACTTCACCATCCTGGTTGCCACCCTCTGTACCTCCTCTAGGTTGTAATACCTAAACTCTAATACCAAAAAGTGAAGCCAATACCCCAGAAGCAGTCTTATAATGCCATAGTACAATAAGAAGTTCACCTCCCTATTTATGAAACATTGGCCTCTGTTGGTTGAATTAACTTTCATTGGTGACTCATACTGAGCTTGAATTCCACTAAAACTCCTAAATACGAATAGTATTACTTGGAAATTTTTCTTTTCTTTTCTTTTGTTTCTTTCTTTTTCTTCCTTTCTTTCTTGCTTGCTTGCTTGCTTGCTTGTTTGCTTGTTAGTTTTTTCTTGCTTGCTTTCTTTTCTTCCTTTTCAGGTGGTTGGGGACCAATAGATGATTTCATTAGTGAGGTTTAATAAATATTTCATTAATTTAATTATCTATATTTACAGATTAGAGTAACCAGGGTTCAAAAGAGTTAAGTAACTGACCCAGAGTAACACATCCAGTAAGTGTAAGAGTTCAAACCTACATGTCCTGACTCTCTGTCCAATATTCTCTCTACATCACATCTCTTAGATAATTCTTAATTGTTTTATTGAGTGACAGACTTATTTTATGGCAACTGCTTCCTGTCTTTACCCCTCTCTTAGAGACTCACAAAGAAAGCATTATAAACACATTTTTAAAGGGATGAAAATATAAAGCTAAGTACAATTAACATAAAGCTCAGAATAACTTGACCTAGTGAGGTTCCCACACACCCTGTCTGGTCTGTGAAGCCCATATGTAGGAGACAACTTTTGATGATGCCTTGGGTTGGTGAAAAGGAATAGAAAAGAAAACAAAAATCCACTTTAGTGTATACTTCTTCCAGTTACCATCTCTCTTGTCTCAGGCCTCCAATCACGTTGTGGGAAGTATTTCCATATCCCACTGAAACCCATTATCTAGTTATTATTTATCATATCAAACATCTTCTTTTAATATCTACTTCAATGGATTTTCTTTTTTTCTCTTTCTTTTTCTTCCCCACCCCTCTCCATTTTCTCTGTTTTTATCAACTTATACAACCCTTAGGGAAAAGGGAAATTGTTTACAAGGTGTAATTGATGCTAAAAAAAGAAATCAGATCACAACTTCAGTGAGGAATGTTTGATCAAAAATATTGTAAGAAATGTAATTAATGTACCACACACACAAAGAAAGACAGAGAGACAGAGAAAAAGAGACAGAGAGGAGACAGAGACAGAGGAGAGAGAGAAAGAGAGAGAGAGAGAGAGAGAGAGAGAGAGAGAGAGAGAGAGAGAGAGAGAGA
>NW_025388153.1:0-7260 GCF_016433145.1 Gracilinanus agilis | reverse complement strand
GAAAATTAGAGAGAGAGAGAGAGAGAGAGAGAGAGAGAGAGAGAGAGAGAGAGAGAGAGAGAGANAGAGAAAGAGAGAGAGAGAGAGAGAGAGAGAGAGAGAGAGAGAGAGAGAGAGAGAGAATTACTCCAATCTTGGACAGAAGTAGAGGCAGGGCTTCAGAGACCCCAGCAAAGGAGGGGCCCAGTAGCCACGAGGTCTCCCCAAGATGAGGGACCTCTCCAGAGACTTGTCCTTCCAGAAAAACTAGGAAAGGGACTCAGCCTTTTCACTCACCCACGCGACAGTCCAAAGGGAAGCAGTCTTCAAGCAAGTGCTCTGCTAAGGCCAAGTTCAAAGAGGAAAAACCTATTCACAGGAAGTTAACATCATATTTAAAGACAGTTTTTTGCATCACTTCCTGTATCTTTCTTCCACTTAAACGTGGACCAATGGTAACTTTAACTTTGCTTTGGACTGCCTAGGGGGCAATCAGTAGTTTTTGATTTGTTACTCACTAGCACAGGTGGGTCATAAACCTCCACTTAAAGATTGAGTGGGGGTGTATACATTCCTGGTGGCTAAAATCTAAAGAATAAGGGAAAATTAATCCCATCTTCACAGTTCCTCTTTGGCCACTTTTAGACTCAATTTTTGCATCTAGGCTGCTCCCAGTCACCCTAGCCTCTGGCTACCTCCTATTTCCCAAAAGAGTTTGTAAACTTACTTATCTTGTCCTTACTTACCTTCCTCCTTTTCTTTCTAAAAACTATATAAGCTCTCAACTGCAAGAGACAAAAAAGGAAATTCCACTAAAAATAATTGTAGATAATATAAAATACCTAGGGATGTGATTACCAAAACAAACCTAGCAACTACATGAACACAATTACAAAACACTTTTCACACACAAAAAGTTAGACCTAAACAATTGGAAAAATATTAATTGCTCATGGATAGGTCAAGAAATATAATAAAAATAACAATCTGACATAAATTAATTTACCTATTCACTATTAATCAAACTACACAAAAAGTATTTCCTAGAACTAGAAAAAATATTAATAAAATTCATCTGGAAGAACAAAAGGTCAAGAATATCCAGGGAATTAATTTTTAAAAATATATGAAGGAAGAAGACCTAGTCATATCAGTCCTCAAACTGTACTGTAAAGCAGTAATCATCAAAACAATCTGGTACTGGCTAAGAAATAAGAGTGGTGGATCAATACATTAGGTTAGATAATCAACACATGGTAGTTAATGTTCATAGTAACTTAGTGTTTGATAAATCCAAAAATTCAAGCTTTTGGAGAAAGAACTCCTGCAGTTCAGAAAGAAAAGCAAATTTATAACAAAAAATTTATTTAAAAAATTATAACAAATTTAAAACTGGAAAATATATGATCAAAACTAGATATATAAAACATAGGTCACACTATACTCTAAGATAAAGTCAAAATGGATATTTGATCTAGAAACAAAGGGTGATACAATAAACAAATTAGAAAATAGAATAGTTTACCTGTCGAACTTATGGATAAGGGAAGAATTTATTACCAATCAGAAAGAACATAATAAAAAATAAAATGAATAAATTTATATCAAATAAAAAAGGTTTTACACAAGCAAAACCAATATAACCAATGTTAGAAGGGAAACAACAAATTGTGAAAAAAAATCATTTTAAAGCAAATATCTTTCACTAAGGTCTCATTTCTTAAATATATAGAGAACTGAGCAAATTTATAAGAATAGAAAGTATTCCTCAATTGAGGAATGGTAAAATGATATGAGCAGGCAGTTCTAAGATGAAGAAATTAAAACTATCTATTGTCATGAAAAAATGCTGATGAAAAATCACTATTGATTAAGTAATGAAAATTAAAACAACTCTGAGATATCATCTCATATTTATCAGCTTGGCTAATATGACAAAAAGGAAAATTATAATTGTTGGAGGGGATTTGAGAAATTCATGACACTAATACACCGCTGGTAGAACTGTAAACTGATGAAACTATTCTGGAGAGCAATCTAGATCCATGCCCAATGGGTCATAAAACTGCTTATATCATTGGACATAGCAATACCACTGCTAGGTCTGTATCCCAAAGAGATCAAAGGTGGAGGAAAGGACTTATTTGTACAAAAATACTTTTAGCAGCAATTTTTGTGGTAGCAAAGAATTGTAACCTGAGAACATGTCCATCAATTGGGGAATGACTGAACAAGTTGTGCTATATGCCTGTAATAGAATACCATTGGGCCATAAGAAATGAGGAACAGAATGAAATCAGAAAAACCTGGAAAGATGTATATGAACTGATGCCAAGTGAAATGAACAGAACCAGGAGAACAGAATACACATTAATAGAAATAGTGTTCAGTGATCAGAAGTGAAAGAGTAAACTATTGTCAACAAAACAAGGTCCCAAGATAGCCCTCAAGGACTCATGATAAAAAAGGCTGTCCACAGTCAAAGAAGGAACTGTTGCAAATCAAAGCATGCCGTCTTTTACTTTATTTCCTTTGAGTTTTTTTTATTGTATGTGAGATATGTTTTCTGTCATAGAATAGGGAAATATATATTGCATAGGAGCATAGGTACCACCTATATCTATCTCTTTACTGCCTCAGGGAAGAGGGGGAAGAGAGTAACAGAATTGCAAAATGTCAGAAAACAATTGCCAAAAATTGTTTCATCATGTAATTGAAAAAAAAGTTTAAAAAATACAATATAAGCTTCCCACTTTTTGCATATTGGTGGAAACTCCCCTTATTATGTTGCTGTTTGTGTGTTTCCAGAGACTATAGTCCTGCCAGGCTGGTGTCTTCATATAGTGTTTTTGATTGTAGTCTTCGTTGCCTCAACTAAAGATCTTTTATTACAGTTATTCAGGTTGTTTGATAATTTTAAGATTTATTACTGAACTATTATTACTGAAAATAATTTTGTTTTACTAAGGAGGTTGGATGTTAAAAAAATGATCATCTCATATGTCAAATAAACCAGGTAAGAAGCTATTGTTCATGAAATGATTTCCATGAAAACGAGGGGCATTAAGGAAAGGGAATCTATTTCACTTGATTCTTTTGTTGCTTTACTAAGTGGAATCACCAAGATAATTTTTAAAAGAATGTATACTAAAGGAGCAGAGCCAGAAGAACATTGTACACAGAGACCAATACTCTGTGGTAAAGTCAAATGTAATGGACTTCTGTACTGGCAGCAATGCAATGACCCAGGACAATTCTGAGGGATTTAAGGAAAAGAACGCTACCCACATTCAGAGAAAGGACTGCAGGAGTGGAAACACAGAAGAAAAGCAACTTCTTGAACACATGGGTTGATGTGGACATGATTGGGGATGTAGACTCGAAACTACCACACCAATGCAACTATCAACAATTTGGAAACAGGTCTTGATCAAGGACACATGTTAAAACCAGTAGTAATGCATATTGGCCATGGGAGGTGGGGAGTTTGGGGGGAGAAGGGGAAAGTAAGAGCATAAATCATGTAACCATGTTAACTTTTCTAAAAAATAAATATTAATAAATGTTAAAAAAAAGAATGTATACTAGTGACATAGGAATATTAAGGGAGATAAAAATAATTTAAGACCATAATTTAAAGAAGATTTTAAGCTAATGGAAAAGGAGAAAGGGAATTCAAAAGATAGTCTTAAAATGCCTCAAGGTTTCTCTAGCTAGCCAGGTTTAACTTCCTAAAGTTGGCATCATAAGAGAGCTAAAGAGAACACCTGGAATTATAAAATTATAACTAGAAAAGTAGATCAGACTCACAGACAGACAGACTGGCAGACACAGACAGATGATAGATGATAGATAGAGAATTAGATAGATAGATAGATACATACATAGATAGATACATAGATAGATAGATACATAGATAGATAGATAGATAGATAGATAGATAGATAGATACATAGATAGATAGACAGACAGACAGACAGACAAATAGAGGCAGATAGAGACATAGAGACAGAAACTGAGATAAAAGGATAGATAGGAGAGAGAGAGAGAGAGAGAGAGACAGAGAGAGAGAGAGAGAGAAGGGAGGGAGGGAGAAGGAGGGAGAGGGAGAGAGAGAGAGCAGAAAACAAGAGGGTTCTCTACTCTCAAGGAACTTATAGTCTAAATACAGAAGACAAGCAGGAAGGTGGGGACAGGAAGGAAAAAGGGTACCAGAGAATAACCAGAAAGAGGCTGTGCCTTTTTATAATATGACAGAGGCTCCTAGAAGGTGATGATGAGCAGATGGTTGCAGAGAAAAGCATCAGTACTAGAAATGCCAAGCAGGGAACAATAAAGAGCAACTTAGCAGATACCCAATGGAGAGAAGATTGGCAGAGAGGATAGATATGACTCAAAACCAGCAGAGAAAACAGCTTGCCTATTAATGTCGCCAGAGGACACTGGTGACTCTACAAAATCAGAGGTTCTTTAGTCACTTTCCTTTGTGTGTATCCCTCTGTCTAAATTCCGTAGAAACATATTTCTTCAACAATGGTGGTATCACAATATGTATAAGAGTGTACCTCTGGGTGTACAGGGCATCTTGTTTTTGCTTAAATTGTTATATTGTTTAAATAGCTTTAATTTGAACTAACTTATCCTCTAGCTGTCTTGTTAAAAGAAACACTTTGGATGAGGTTCCTGAACTCTGGTTATGAGTGGATGCTGGCCTTATACACACAACATGCCATGAATTTTGTATGACATTCAAGAGTCACCTTGTATCAGAGTAGCCAAAGGATTGAACACGTTTTTGAAGTGAGTAATAAGAATTGGAAGCTAGTAGAAGAAAGGAAAGAGGGAAACATTTAAATGCTAAAAAGCAAAGGCAAATGTCATTTGTAAGAAAAAAAAAAGAGTGGTGAATGTCAAACAAAAATGCCAAATAAATCCTTATGTGTAGTGTAAATTCTTGACTTTTAAGAACCATATAGAGTCCACAGTAGAGTTATTTCTAGGGGAAAAGTCATAATAAACTGTTTAATTTCCTAGAAATCTATTTATACCATATAGATCCTGTCTTGATGGACATACAGTCCAAGAAATGACCAGTGTGAACAGCTATGTAAAAATAGCTACTGAGATTTTATACAAAAATTTTAATCAAATGAAGTTTTTCTGTTGAGCCCATGATTCATGATTATAATTTAAAATTGGTTTGACTAAGAGAGGGGTACAAGATGTGAGTCTGAATGAAAACTTAACCAAAGCATGTAAAACACTGTATGAAATTGTTCCCTTTGTAGGGAAACATAAGATTTAATCAATTACTGAGAGCTAATTGTTGAAATAACTATTTTAACTATGTCTAACTCTCAAATTATTTTCTGGGATATGAAACTGAAAGCCTGAGAGAAAATATATGTATCAGATAATAATATCTCAATAGCTTTTAGTGGAGTCTCAAGATTCAAAGCATTTGAACATGGTAAATTCCAGAACAGTCTTTTCTTCTGAGTTTGTATCAGAATTGCATCAGTTTAATTAAGCAGCTTCTTTTCAAGCTTTGAATTGTATTCTTTGGCACCCCTGATGACAAAATGAATATATCTCTTACACTATTTAGTCATTCAGAGTTTGCGTTTTCTTGGAACTGGCATCTTAGTTTTCTATTTTTTAGAAAAGATAGAAGAAAATAACAATAATATATACAAAAACCTCAAACAGTAAACATTAAAAAACTCCTTGTTTACCATACATAGTACAGACTTATTAAGTAGGGTTTCTTCACTTTTTTGTGTGTCATGGAACCCCTTCAGCAATCTAATGGAGCCTACTATATACCCATTATCAGAATAATGGTCTTAAACACATTAATAGATAAGATTAGAAAAGAAAACAAATATATTAAAATTTAGTTTTGATATTTTTTAAAGTTTCATGAATACAAAGTTAAGAACACTTGAAAAAAACAAAGTAGATAGATTATAGTCATAATATCATGTTCATTGTAGGATTAAATCTCATATCTATCATTGGCATCTTTCAATATTAAGAAAAGACATATATTTGTATTAAAAAAAGTTAAGAAGTCCCCTCATTGGGAGTTTTCCATACCAATGGCATCATGAGTTTGTATTAAAATATTATTCTGTTATATATATGTATATTATATATGTAAAAACTAAATAATTCTACATCACAAAATCTTGTAAGGATCCCCCAAACCTATCTAGTTCAACTTTTAAACATTTATCCATTTAGACAATTTCCCTCCTGACACCTTCTCTCCCCAAACCCAAATTTGATCATTTCAAACTTCCATTTTTACTAATTTTTAAGCTCTAGTAATATATCCTTTTTTAAAATATAAAACCGTTGAAGTAAAATAATATATGAAGACTCTTTGATGGCTCTCTTTTAGAGATGCCACTACACCTAAATGATGAAGTTAAACATTTAAGAAGTATATATTTACGATGAAGGGGAAAAATCTAATTATTGGCCCAAATCATATACTTCAAGTAGAAACATTTTTAAAGAACATTTTCTACTCACCCACTCTGTGAAGTAGGCAATACAGATATTATTAATTCTATTTGTGTAAATGATGTCATGTCTCTGACTTTTTGTCCTTTGCAAGTCTTCTTATCTCCATTTTTCTACCTACCTAATATTTTACCTACCTAATATTCTAGAAGTATTCCAGAAACTTTGTTATTTTGTCAATACTAGGAAAACCCTTCAATTATCCATCTTTTATCCTTCATTCTCATTGCCCGCTTTTTAAACTCTCAGTAGCAGGTGAAATCTTATTTCCCAAGAAAGAGAGTAATTTTATGTAGCACTTTACATGCATTTAATCATGCTATTTATGCCAGCTTTTGCATTTAATAGATAAGATTAGAAAGGAAAGTAGTTTCAGGAGACATGCTAGGTCTTTCCATTGCCATGGGTAACTGAAATTTTGATTCTTCAAACATTTTGATGTCCCATTATTTAAAGAGATATGTCACCAAGAAAATACGATGTTCATAAGATGTTCTCTGGAAGCCATCGATAGCTTTTGAAAGAGTTAAAAATGTTATGTCATTTCCCAAATGCAAAAAATTTAATTTTAGTCCCTATTATCTAAGATTTAGTACTATTGAACTAATCCAAAAGGCTATCCACTCAGCTACATATCTAGGCAATATACATTTCCACAGCTGATTAGTTTATCCTGTATGGATTGCTAAGCACCTCTCTCTCTTTCTCTCTCTCTCTCTCTCTCTCTCTCTCTCTCTCTCTCTCTCTCTC
>NW_025388152.1:6502-7080 GCF_016433145.1 Gracilinanus agilis | reverse complement strand
GGCGCTTCTCTGCCCGCAGATGGCTCAGCCACAAAGGAGTGAGGCAGAAACGGCTCAACGACTGGCTGGGAATCAAAAACGACCACATCGACGAGTAAGTGCCTCTCGGGGTCTCCCGGGGTGGGGGTGGGGGGCCCGGCCCTCGCGGGGGGCTCCTCCGGCCCGCCTGATGGCCTCCCGCCTGCTCGGCAGGACCTATTTTATGAACGAAGAGGACGAGAATCTTCCGCACTACGACGAGAAGACGTGGTTTGTCGGGGATCTCAACCGGCTGCAGGCGGAGGACCTGCTCCACGGGAAGCCCGACGGAGCCTTTTTAATTCGCGAGAGTAGCAAGAAGGGGTGCTACGCCTGCTCCGTGGTGTGAGTCTCCCAAAGGGCCCCGCTGGGAGCTGGGCAGATTCCCGGGGCGGGGGCGGGCGGGGCCCTCACATTCTCCCCCGAACCCCAGGGACCGTCGGCAGCTTGCTCAGACCTGTTTCTACTCGCTGCGGACAGTTCTAGGGCCCGAACCTGTAAAGGGCTCCTCCTTGCTGGGGGCCGGGGGCGGGGCCGGGCCGGGGCGGGGCCGGGGGCCG
>NW_025388152.1:0-6428 GCF_016433145.1 Gracilinanus agilis | reverse complement strand
CCCCCCCCCCCCCGCAGGAGGGCCTCGGGAGGGCTTCGTGCCGGGCTCTGGAGAAGGCCGAGGCCCGGTGGGGGTCCCCGCCTCTCCCGGCCCTCACAGCCGCCTCTCTCCTGTCGGGGTCACAGGGCGGACGGCGACGTCAAGCACTGCGTCATCTACAGCACGGCGCGAGGCTACGGCTTCGCCGAGCCCTACAACCTGTACGGCAGCCTCAAGGAGCTCGTCCTGCACTACCAGCACACGTCCCTGGTCCAGCACAACGACTCGCTCAACGTGCGGCTGGCCCACCCCGTGTACGCACAGCCGCCCTCGCACTGCAGATAGGCGGCGCTTTTCTACGGTTTTTACGTGCGTGCCGGACCCCGAGGCGGCGGGGCGGCCGGCCGAGGCCTCCTTTCTACTCAGACTGCTGGTTTTGCACAAGATTCTGTGAATGTGAAGCAGAGGGGCCTGGGGCCGGCCGGCCAGGGGGTCAGGGCCGCCGACGGCCAGGACGGCCAGGACGGGGACCCCCGCCACGAGCCGAGCCGGCGGCTGTGCTTGTTGTTCACACGGACGGACGCGCCCTCCCTGCGAGGAATAAACTGGCCGCACAACCTGGAGAATTGGGGGGGGGCCTGCGGGAGGGGGGGGGGCGGCTCCGTGTCTCCGAGGTTTTCCCTTTCAGCCGGGCACCTTCTGGAGCCGAGCTCCGTCGGGGGTGGGCCGGGGGCTGGCCGGGGCCGGAGGGTCCGACCCCTCCTTGGATCCCAGGGTGAGGCGGGGGTGCTACTGCCCTGACTGGCCCTCGGGTTAAATGCTGGTACCCGTGCCGGTGCCTGTGCCGCAGGCTGAGGGAATTAGAGGCCGGAGGCCACGCAGACCAAAGGAAAACAAACCATCAGAAACCCCACAAACCAGTCCTCCAAGCAAGGTGGCTTTTTGGGTACCAAGAGCCGCCCAGCCCCGGCTCCAGCAGCCCTTCCACCAGGACCCAGGCGGAGGCCGGGCCGGGGCTGCCGCCGCCCTCAGCCCCAAGGGGCGACCTTGGCCCAGAGTTCCCTTCCACACCAAACCTGGGAAGGAGGAAAAGGAAGGCCCCTGGGGCTGGGCCGAGCTCCCCGGACGGCCCCCCTGCTGGGACTTTGGCACTTGAATCCCCCCCTTGAATCCCTGTGACTTTGTACGTGTAGACAGTGCAATGTTGTGCTTCCTGGTGGCTGGAATATACCAAATAGCCGAAGGGCTGCCCGCTCGGCCTCGTGCCTGGGCTGGCTGCACGTTCTCCCCAGAACCTCCAAAAGGCCTCCCCAGCTCCCCCCGCCTGCCTACCTGCCTGCCGGGCAGAGCTCTCTCTTTGGAAGATCGTCCCCTCCTCCTTCCCTGCCTAGCAGCATCTGGGGGCCTCGCCCAGGGCCGGGGCGCCTCTTGGGTGTCTTTGGTGGAGGCCGTTCGGGGGGTTCTTGGTTTTCCCGGGGCGCCTTCCTCCCTTCTTCTGGAACCCTCTTCAGAAGGAACCATCCCAGAGGCATCCTGAGCCAGGCGGCCTCCCGGGGCTCGGGGCCTCCCGGCTGGGCAGACGCCCTCGCCAGGGCCTGGGCAGCAGAACACGCTGGCTCCGGAGGCTGCTTTCTCCCCGGGCATTTCCCGTCTTTCTTTCATGGCCTTCACCTCTGCGGTGGGGCCACCCACGAGCCCCCCAACACACCCGGTCTCTGTCAGCCCACTTTTACGTAAGATCTCGGCCCAGAGGCTGGGGGCGGCGCAGGCATGGTCAGCCACCTGGAAGCCCAGATAGGAGCCTTCGGCTGTCCTGGCCCAACGAGGGACCTTCAGCCAGACCTGGTCGGGCCGCAGGCGAGCAGGGAGGCTCCTCCGTCCCGGGGGCTTCTCGCGTCCCTGGGCCGGCTCAGAGAGGTTCGAGGCTCCTCCCAGGCTCCATCAGCAAGAAGGCGAAGGGCTTCCAGAAGGCTCCTTGGCACGGGCTGCCCAGCCTGCCTGGCATCCTCTGTCTGCAGGAAGCGAGAGAGAAGGGGAAGCTGGCATCCACCCACACCCGTACCCAGCCTGCGCCCTCCTAGAGAGCCGTGCCAGGGGCCTGACTCATGGGGCTAACCCGGGGGGCTCCCTGGCAGCGGGGCAGGAGGAAGGCCAGGATAAGCTTTACCAGCGAGCTGGCTCGAGCCCCCAAAGGCACCGGGTGGCCTGAGGCAGGGGGGCAGGAACGGCCTCCTCTCACCCCGCTGCACCCCCGGGGCTTCCCCAGCCTGGGAAGAAGAGAAAGGACCCCGCGGGGCGCCTCGAGCTCTCCGGGTGACTGAGGGTGGCCCAGAGGGGCCGGAGGGGGGAGCCAGCCAGGCCATGCACAGTGGGTAGAGCCCCACGGGGTGGGTCAGCTGTACCTCCGGCTCCCCTCTCCCGCCCTTCCCTGGAGGCACAGGGCCTGGGGGGCCCCTGCGGCCTGGGGGTCAGCCCAGGACCCGCCACCGGGCTCCGTCTCTCCTCTCTCCCACATCCCCACCCCGAGACCCCTTTCTAGCCTGTCCCAGGCAGGCCGTGCCCAGATTGGGCCCCAGGAGGGGGGGGAGGAAGAAGGGCCCCCCCGCCCCCCCCAGAACCGTCGTCTGCCTGGTGAACTCCAGCATGTGACTCCAGCCCCGTCTCCCCGCTGTTACTTGTGTAAACTCTTCTGTCTCCTTTGATGTAGTCAAAGAAATTCATGTAGTTAATGTGAAAAGGAACCAGGCCGACCGCTTCCCCAGGAGCCCCGTCAGCCCTGTGTAGTGTGCGTGGACAACTCATGCCGTGCGTGTCCGTAGCTGCTAGACCGCCGTGACAGTCCTTGTCCCCAGTGTGTGCTGGACGGCCGGGGAGGCGCCTTCGGCCTCTGGGCCAATCCGCTCCAGGTTAAATGCAATAAACAGTTGCAATAAAGCACATTCCCTGTGTGGTGTGGTGTGGTGGCTCTGCGGGTGTAGACAGGCGCCCCTCCGAGGGCCCTGGTGAAAGGGTCAGGAGGTGTAGACAGGCGCCCCTCCGAGGGCCAGGTGAAAAGGCTGGGACATCCTCCTTCCCCAGCCTGTTCCCGGGGGCTTGTGGGGGCTGGGGGAGGGTCTAGACTTTCCTGACTCCCCCTCACATCTCCCCCACAAAGGGCTCAGGTCGGGGGGACCCAGCCTCCGAGGGGGCCTCCCCTTCCTCTCGAGCCTGCCCCATGGGCTGCCGTGAGGAAAAGGCAGGCGGGATGAAGAATCCCTTCCAGCCCACGCACGGCCCTTCCCATGGCCTGCCGGGTCCTCTCAGGCTCACAGGGGCCCCAGAAGCAGTCACCATTCATGGAGCCAAGGCCGGGGCTGGAGGAGGCCAATGGTCAAGGACGAGGACTTCAGGGGGGCAGGGTGGGGGCAGCTCACCAGCCCCTCCTAGCGGAGGACAACTCCTGACCAGCAGGAAAGCCAAGCTCGGCCCTGGGCTGGGGACAACTACTCGGCCCAGATCCTGAAAGTAAGGGGGGCCTCTGGCCGTCTCCGGGGGGAGGAGGAGGCAGCTAACCCTTGGCTTTGGGGACCAGCTGCACGGTGCGTCCCCCCTTGGCTCGGAGCTGGTCTTCCCTGGATCCCCCTGGGGGACGGGGCGTGGAGCGGCCCAAAAGCAGTGGGAGAAGCTGCCAGAGACCGAGCAGGCCAGAGATCTCTTCTTGGGGAGAGACCGGAGACTTCTGGTCCCGCTCTGGGCTCTTCTGACTCCGTCTGAGCCGGGAGGAGCCCCGTCACTGCAACGGGCCGCTCCTGAGGACCCAATCGGTGCCCATCCCGGACCGGGAAACAGCCCTACCGGGGGGAAGAGCTTCAGGAAAGGCTCGCCGAGAGCCGACAAGAGAGGCTGGAGAGCCTCCGAGGGCCAAGGCTCGGCCACCTTCCTGCGGCCTTTGGGCTCCCCAAAGGGCTCAGCCCTGACGCCCTCGGTCTCCCCAAGCCCTGGGCCGTCCTGTCCCCCGGCCTCCGGCCCTGGGAGAGCCCGGCCTCCGGCCCTGGGAGAGCCCGGCCTCACCATGCACGGGCCGCACACAATCTCTCCTCTAGTCGCCGTCTCATACCAGGCAGAGCAGAGGCAGGCGGAGAGGCCCCGGGCTGAGGAAAATATCCCTCAGGAGCTCGAAGATCAAAAGGGATGATGTGGGACCGCTGGCTGGCTCAGGATCCCGGGTTCAAATCTGGCCTTAGCCACTTCCTAGCTGGGTGGCCCTGGGCAAGTCACTTAACCCCCAGCGCCCGGTCCTCACCGCTCTTCAGCCTTGAAACCAATCTTTGGTATTGATTCGAAGATAGAGTTAAACAAAATTTTTAAGGTGAAACCCCACAGGGAGCAACGGGACACCTCACAGCCGGCTCAAAAAACTGACTAAAAAGCACAAGCCAGGGAGGACCGACTTGCCTCGATAATAGTTTGCCTGAAAAATATTTGGGGAGTTTTAAGTCAAATCAAGTCAAAAAATATTAAATGCCCGCCGTGCGCCGAGCAAGTGCTGGGAATGCAAAGAAAGGCACAAGACAGGAAGCTAATCCCCGGCCCTGAGGAGCTCCCAGGAATGGGGAGACACCAGCAAACGGCCAGAACAAGCCAAACAGAAGATATTTGGTCCTGGCGCTTACTGAGGTGCATGATGTGGCCAGATCAATACTCAGGAAAGGGCACAGCAAGATGGCTCAGGGGATGGAGAGTCAGGCCTAGAGACGGGAGGTCCTGGGTTCAAACCCGGCCTCAGACACTTCCCAGCTGTGTGACCCTGGGCAAGTCACTTGACCCCCATTGCCTACCCTTACCTCTCTTCTGCCTTGGAGCCAATACACAGTACTGATTCCAAGATACGGGTTAAAAAAACTCAAGGAAGACCACCTTGACAGCTAAGTAGAAGATGGATTAGAATGAAAAGAAGCCAATGGGGTGGGGGAAGAGGTAGCAGAAAAGCTGACTCCAAGCCTCTAAAGGCCCGTCCAGTGGAGGAGAGCAGCAGGCTGTGCGGGCCCAGAAGCAGGAGTGAAGGGCCCCAAGTGCAAATTCTGCCCCGGGACACGTATAAGGCCTGCGTCCCCCCCACAAGCTGGCAAAGCCCTGGGCCGAGGGTGGTCACGGGGTGGCCGCGGAGCCGTGGCGGCTGAAGGAAGCCAGGAAAAGGGACGAGGTTCCTGGACACAGAGGCCGGGAGAACGGGGGGAGGCTGGCCACAGCCTGGGTGGGCGGCAGTCTGGGGCCCCTGGTGGGACGGACCATCCTGCCCAGGACCCAGGGACCCCCGAGGATCCAGGCACACACGCACGTACGCATGCACACACGCATGCACATACACACACACACATACACACACACGTACACGCGCACGCACACACGCACACACATACACACACGCACATACACACGTGCACACACGCACATACACACGCGCGCACGCACACACACACGCACGCACACAGGCTGAGGCTGGGGGGCCCCTGACCCTGTATCCCTGGCTCTCCCCCTCTCACACACGCTGGGGAAGGTGCACCGACTCTCCACTGCTGGAGGTGGAGGGATTGTGGGAGGCCGGACGTCCGCCGCTCTGGGCTGTTTCTGGCTCCTGGGCGGCTCATTCCTGCTTCTCTCTTGGCCTCTTTTCCTTGTCTAATCCTGGTGGGCTGCCTGGGGAGGCAGGAAGGGTGGTGGGAAGCACCGCAGCGCCCACCTGCCCCTCTCTGAAGGTCCTTGGCTCCAGGTTTGGGGGGCAGAGGGGGGCCCATGTCTGGGCTGTGGCCTCGAGGTCTCCCGTGTAGGTGCTGAGGACGGACGCCGCTAGCACGGAGGAGGAGCCCCGGAGCCCCGGCCGCTCCCTGTGGGGCTATCCCTGACCTGCCATCCGGGACCCTCTGCAGCCCGGCTCCAGCCTCCCTGCTGGGCCTAGAGAGAAGTCTGCGGCGGCTTCCACCAGACTGCGGGAGGCATCGTAGACTCTGAACTCAGCACGGCCACCTGAGCTCCTTCGCGCCCTCCAAACTCTCCCTCCTCCAGATCTCCCGACTGGCCGCAGTCATCCAGCCTCCCAGCGCCGGGCACCGCGGCCGGGCCGGCCCACTCGCCCTCCCGCAGCCCATCCGCTGCGGCCAAGCCTTCTCCGGATGCGACTCCTTTGTCTTCGTTCACACGGCAACCCCTGGCTCGGGCCTCCTCTGTGGGGCCTCTTCTGTGGGGCCTCCTCTCTGGAGCCTCCTCTCTGGGGTAGATAGAATCCTGGTCTTGGACATGTAAGACCCAGTGGAATTGCTTGTTGGCTACGAGAGAGGGGGTAGGAGGAGGGGAGGGAAAGAACATGAATCATGGAAACATGGAAAAATATTCTAAATTAATGAATTAAATAAGATTTTTCAAATCACAAAAAGAGACAGAGGAGAGAAAGAAAGAAAGAAAGAAAGAAAGAA
>NW_025388151.1:0-5542 GCF_016433145.1 Gracilinanus agilis | reverse complement strand
CCTTCCTTCCTTCCTTCCTTCCTTTCTTTCTTCTTCTCCTTTCTTCTTCCTCCTCTCACTTTGGGCACTCTCACCTATAATTTAACTACCTCACTTTTTAAAAAACACTTATCTTATGCCTTAGAATCTAAATATCAATTACAAAGCAGAAGAATGGTAAAATTACACAGCCAGGAAGTGTCTGAGGCCAGATTTGATACCTCACTTTTTTAAACAATAGAAACTGTGGAAGTTAATTGATTTGTTAACTACTTACCGGCAGGACTAAAACTTAGCTGTTTTGATTGCTAGTCCAGAACTCTTCTTGTTATACCATGTTTCTAGGATCTTGATTATATTTTTTATAGAGGTGTATGTTTACTGATCAAAAACTGCTTAGAAGATCCTGGGGGCAGCTGGGTGGCTCAGTGGATTGAGAGCCAGGCCTAGACTTGGGAGGTCCTAGGTTCAAATCTAATCTCAGACACTTCCTAGCTGTGTGACCCTGGGCAAGTCACTTAACCCCCATTCCCTAGCCCTTACCACTCTTCTGCTTTGGAATCAATACATAATATTGATTCTAAAATGAAAGGTAAGGGTTAAAAAAAAAAGAATTCATCCTATGGAGGAGACATTCAAACAGAGATGGCCATGGGCCAATTGACCATGAAATAACAGCCTCATCAGTGGTGCCATTTCCCATTCTGGTGCTGTGGTTTGGTTCTTCCACCCAGCCCCCACTTCCATCCTGTTCCATTTCCAGAAGTGAAACTTCTGTGACGGGTCAGATTACACAAACTCCTTAGGCAAGCATATGAGGTAGGAGTCCCTCTGGCCACAGAGCAATTGGGACCTGCCCCTTCTGAGAGAATGGAAAGACTTTAGCACTGGAAAAGGGGTGTCTAAGAGCCCCGAGGAAATGGAAGTAGGTAAGGTTAGGTTGTTGAAGTGAGAATCAAAGTATTCTCCTCTGACCCTTTTTCTTATCTCTGGATCACTATTGTTAGCTGTGAAGCATCCCAAGACCTTGGATAGTGAAGAATCTTTTCACAGGATGAAATCATCAAGACTACAGGCCTCTAGAGACCAGTTGGCCTCCATGGAGTCACTCAGTGAACTAGCTGAGGGTTTAGTGAACAGGATATGTCAATAAGTCCATCAACAAGTATTCCTGTATCTACTGTGCGCAAGGAATCATGGTTGATTTAGAGATGGACAGGTAGTGCCTGATTTACAAATACCCAGCTAAGAAACAGCCCAAACATCAACAAGAGCCTTGCCTTTTTTCTTCCTTCCCCAATGCTTGATTATTTGCTGCTTTCAGAGAATCTTTGGGTTCTAATGGAGAAAGAAAAGGAATTAAAAAACAGGGACATTGTAGGAAAATGTAGCCAAGAGACTCAGACTCTAAGGTACAATTGTTTGGCTAAGGTGGGATTCTCTCCCCGTTCCTCCCAAACAACTTTCCCCATGCTGTCCTCATTTTTACTTCACTTTGTTGCATAGTTTGAAATTTCACCACTTAGAGATTCATCTAGGAGAATATTTTTTAAAGAATGAAAATACTATATAGATCATACAAAAGAACAGAAGATTATATATATGAGTGTGAATTAATTTGATCAATTTTCTTTCTTAGATGAGATCAGCTCTATTCAGGGACAGTTCTTGGAGAGTGAGTTAGGTGATTTTGTGAGCATGGAGCACATGAACCTGGGGAGAGTGGCTAAGGTAGCCATAGGTTAGGTGACACAGTGGAGAAATCAGGGCAACATGAGTTGAATGGGGACACTAAGGAGAGGGATGTTGAGATGTGGAGGAAGGATACAGGAAAAGTTTGGAGGGTGTCTTTGATCTTCCAAAGGGGTGAAGAATTTCTCCTTTTCTATTTCTCTTCCTGTCTCTATGAAAATCTTCCTCTCTAAGAATTCAAAAATCGGTCAAGCCATGCTAATATTGCACTTTAGGTAAATTGTAGAATTGCGGTGGTTGGTTTCTTATGCTTTACTATGCATCCTTAATAGTGAAAGCTTTCTTCCTGAGAGTGGGGAGGGAGAAGCGTTGGTGGATAATGACAGTGATGAAAAAAAAATGGAGAAAGTGTTACTGATGCATTAAAATGCACAGGAGAGAAACAAAGGAAATTCAGGAAAGAACAGATGTGTTTTTATTAGTGTTCAATTTAATAGAATTTTTTTGAATGTCTATTTTTACTTTTCACTTTATAAAAGAACTTTTACCTTTTGTCTTACTATCAATTTTAAGACAGAAGAGCAGCAGGGACTAGGCAATCTGGGCTAAGTGACTTGCTCAGGGTCACACAGCTACAAAGTGTCTCAGGCCAGATTTGAAGCCAGGTCTTCCTGGCTCCAGGCTTATTCCTCTATCTATTTGCTACCTAGCTGCCCCAATTTAATATACACTTAATGGAAAACAAGCAGCATATTAAAGAAGCCCACAGTTTCAAATATAACCCTTTTTCTATTTTTGTATATTGAAATGATCATATTAAGAGGTTAGCCTAGGAATATAGTCATCATTTACAGCATCATTTTGGTGAGAAAATATGATTCAAGTTCCAAATGACCAATTTGCAAATGAAATTTTGAAAAACAATCCATCTCCTTCTAATCTTGGCTACATTAGTTTTATTTGTACAAAAGCCTTTTAATTTAATTTAATATGTTCAACATTATCCATTTTACATCTCACAATGCTTTCTGTCTCTTGTTTATTCATAAATTCTTCTCCTATCTATAAATCAGGTAGATAATATGTTCCTTGTTCTAATTTGCTTATGATACCTCCTCTTACATGTAGGTCATGTATGCATTTTGATCTTATCTTGATAGTATAAAATATTGGTCTATATTTAGTTTCTACCAGACTGCTTTCCAGTTTTCCCAACAATTTTTACCAACTAGTGAATTCTTTTCCCCAAAGCTTGGATCTTTGCTTTTGTCAAACACAAGGTTATTATTATATATATTTTACTACTGTTTGTTCCATCCATCTACTCTTCTATTTCTTAGTTAGTACCAGATAGTTTTGATAAGTACTACTTTATAATATAGTTTAAAATCTGGTACTTCTAAACTGCCTTCCTTTGCATTTTTTCATTAATGCCTTTGATATTCTTAACTTTTTTGTTCTTTCAAATACATTTTGTTACCATCTTTTCTAGTTGAATAAAATAATTTTTTATAATTTAATTGGGAATTCTCACATAGAGTTCTCATATCTAAAGTCTATAGAGAATTTTGATAAATTTATAATAATATGAACCATTTCTTCAATTGATAAATGGTCAAAAGATATGAATAAACAGTTTTTGGATGAAGAAATCAAAGCTATATGTAATTATATGAAAAATAAGCTAAATCATTATCCATTGGAAAAATATAAATCAAAATAACTCAAATGGGCTACAATGATAAAAGGGTAAAATGACAAATGTTGGAAAGGATATGGAGAAATGGAAACATATAGACTGTTGGTGGAACCGTGAACTGATTCAACCATTTTGTAGAGAAATCTGGAATTATGCCCCAAGAGTTATAAAACTGTGTATACATTTTGACCCAACAATACCACTATTAGGTTGATTTCCTAAAGTTATCAGGGAAAAAGGAAAAGAACCTATATATTCTAAAATATTTATAGTATCTCTCTATAGTGACAAAGAACTGGAAATTAAGGAGATGCCCATTAATTGAAGAATGGTTATACAAATTGTGGCACGTGATTGTAAAATGAAATGCTGCTGTGCCATAAGAAATTATGAGCTACTTAATTTTAGAAAAACACAGAAGAACCTATATGAAATTATGAAGAGCAAGAAGAGTAGAATCAAGGGAACATTATATACAGGAATAGAAATATTGTTTGAAGAATGACTTGTGTATATCAAACCTCCAGATAAAGAACTGATAAATAGAAACAAGCAAAACATAGTTATATATCTATAGCTGGCTATCTTTCTATCTGAATTTTTTTGTCAAATGATGCCTTCTTTAGTGGGGGAAGGGAGGGAGACACATGGGAATTTTAATGCAATAAGCAAATTAATTAATTAATAAAAAGAAAGAAAAACAATCCATCTCTTCTGTGCATGTCTTGATGACATGGGAATTGGGAATAAGTATTTAGTAAGGGCCTGCTATTTGCCAGGAACTGTGCTAAGTGCTTTACAAGTATTATCTCATTTGATACTCACAATAATCACAAGAAGTCGGTGCCATTATCATACCCATCTTACAGTTGAGGAGAGAGAGACCGACAGAGGTTAAGTGATTTCTAGCAATGGCGAACTCATTATTTTCTGAGGTACAACCATTCTACTTTTGAATAGCTCTATTACTATCTTTGTATCTATCCAACTATCCACCTATCTGTTTATCTATCTATCTATCTATCTATCTATCTATCTATCTATCTATCTNATCTATCTATCTATCTATCTATCTATCTATCTATCTATCTATCTATCTATCTACCTACCTATCACCTGAGACTATATGTTACAGTGAAAAGAATACTGGATTTGAAATCAGAAGACTTGGGTTCAAATTCTGACTTTTTGGGTGAAATATCACTTCACCTTTCTGGGTCACCCTCAGTTTACTCATAAATAAAATAAGAAAATTGACTTAAATGGTTTCTAAAGTCCCTGCTAATTCTAAATGTGTGATTCTAAGATTCTCTTTAAACTTTTCAAGTGAATCTTCCTAATTCTGTCCTTGGAGGAGAAGTAGAATGAAGCTAACCTTCCTTGCACATGAAAACCTTTCAAATACTTGACTAGACCCAGCATTCTCTCCTTCCCTAAGAGAATCTCCAAACTTCTCCAGGCTGAATATCCCCAGTTCATTCTACTGATCCTTACATTGTATGGTCTCTAGTCCCCTTAATGTTCTGTTCTTCCTCTTCTGGTTATACTCTATTTTGTCCCTTCTCAGATGTGATGCCCAGAACATCAGATGTGAGCACAATACTCCAAATGTGGCCTGACTTTCCAAGAGTAGAGAAAGATTCTCATCTTCCTCATTCTGGATGCTTGGTATCCCTCAGTGAAGCCTAAGATTGCATTAGCTTGGTAAGCTTTCATGTCACAGTATTGACTCATCTGGAGTTCGCACGCCACCAAAATCCCCAAATTTTTTTTCACTTGAACTGTGGTCTAGCCACACCTCTCCATTCTGTCCACACATGTCTAGTTTTTTAAAAACCCAAATATTCTCTCATTCTGTCCCTTCCTGTGTATTTTCCCAGTTTACTCTAACCAATGCCAGTCATCTCCTTTTACGTATCAATGAAAATGGGGAGAGGAAGAGACAAGGAAAGAGGAAGAGAGGTGACATGGATGGTGTAATTTAAACAAGCTATTCCTTTCTTTTTTAAAAATTATTTGTGATTTTAAACACTAAATACAAACATGTCAATATAAAAGAGAGGCAAATATAGGAAACTGTGAACTTCTACTAGGTACAGTTTGCTTTTAAGAGGTAAATTAACATACATATCCATCTATACCCACTTGCATATATATATATATATATATATA
>NW_025388150.1:642-7883 GCF_016433145.1 Gracilinanus agilis | reverse complement strand
ATATATATATATATATATATATATATATATATATACTTAAAGATGGCATCTCCCAATTTTCACTTTTACAGTACTCCTTGTCACCTAGGTGCAAGTCATGGAACGAGAAGTCTATAGGTCCTGCTTGTACAACAGCTCCAAGTTCATGGAGTTTTCACAATTTGATTTGCAAATCTTGTATATATGAGGCAATAGAAGTATCTACCCCTAGTAATGATGTATATGCAGGAGAGAAAGGCTTATCCTGCATAGGGGAATGTCCAAAAAGAATCTCAAATGGTGAGATGTATAGATCTCCTCTGGGTTTGCTTTGCAGATAAAATAAAGCTAGAGGGAGAGCTTCAGACCATTTTAAATGTTTCTCAGTGCATAATTTGCCAGTCAAAGTTTTAAGTGCTCTTTTCATTCTTTCAACTTGGCCTGAGCTCTGGGGATGATGTGGCATATGGAATTTGGGAGTTAACCCCAAACAACAATAAATCTGAGACAAAACCAAATTGGTGAAGTGAGTTCCTCTTTCTGAATCAATTTGTGCTTGCAGGCCAAAGTGAGGAATAATCTCTTTTAAAAGCACCTTGGCAACAAAAGCCACTGTGGTTTGAGCAGTAGGAAATATTGCAGGCCATCTGGTCAGTTGATCTACTATGACCATGCAAAATTTATACTGTCCAGCTTTTGGCAAAATTATAAAATCAATTTGCAGGTGTTCAGAAGGTGTGTAAACCAGATGACACCCACCAAAAGCTTTGCCTTCAAAGGAGAGCTGATTGAATGCTTGGCAGGTAGGGTAGGTTGTACACATTTCACAGGCTATGGTAGTTATGCTATAATGGGGAATACCAGAGTTGTTGCCTTAAATATTATTTTGTGGGCTCAGTGGGTATGAGGGAAACAGGAATGACAGAAGGCAGGATCAAACAAGGTAGATCAAACTGGGTTTAGCTGCTAAGGAGGTATCTGTTAATAGAATTGGCAGTTAGGCCTTAACTGTCAGTCTGCACCATCTAGGCAAGGGGCCTATGGAGACTAGCAGGCAAAAGGCAAGAGTTTATAACAATTTAATTAAAGAAACTATGGTAAAGGATGGGAATAGGGGTTTCTACACTTTCAGACTGAGGGCAAACCATAGGGTCAGGGGAGGGACTTTTCTACACTAAACTGAAACCTAAGCAAGGCAGGGCCCAGAAAATAGCAGGACTGAAGTGGGAATCCTCACAGCAGAGTCCAGACTCATTCCAGTGATGTATCAGCTCCTCCAGGACCACTAGCTGCACTCCTTCAGGTGGGTAGATTCTGGGAGCTAACCCAGCCCAAGTTAAACTCCAACTCAGGTTGGGATTAATAGTCTCTACCAAAATCTCCCACAAGTAGTTGTCAGTCTTTCTTCAGGATCTCTGAAAATCTGAGTTCTCCTAGGGTCAGTTACAAATTGTCCCAACCACCATAGAGTCCATCTCAGAGAGAGAGCAAGCCACTTCCTGCTTCCCCATTCCATGTGGAATTCTCCAGCCCTTCCTGTTAGGTCTCCTAACTAATAACTAAATAATCTTCCTCATAACAATGCCAGGGGCTATCCACACTCTTTTAACAGAGTCCACAATGTCCGTACCAGTGACCATTTTTCTGAATGGATTAGAAAATTTGGTCATAAAAACTTGTATGGAGTAGGAGTTTTACTTCAGATGATATACATACTCCATTTATCAATTTTGCTTTAAATTTATGTTTCCATTTTTCTACTTCCTTGTCATTATAAGAAAGAGACAAATTTAAGTCATCACTAGTTGCCAATGTTAAAATTAACTTAGGTCCTTCTAAGACCTCTAACTTTGCAGAGGTATCTTCCCAGTCATTCCCCTCAGAGACAGTGTCAGTGCAGTCTGTATGGACAGGGCAATGAACTACAGCTAGGGCTTCAGGGAGGTGGAGGGCAGAAAGGACTTCATTAATAATTTCTGCATTTGCTATATATTTTCCAGCTGATGTATAAATACCCTTTGAATCATAGCATACCCACTGCATGACATATTCCAAATGCATATCTAGAGTCTGTGTAAATTGTTGCCTTCTTATCTTTGGCAATTATACAGGCATGTTTTAGAGCTATCAGTTCTGCACCTTGAGCACTTATATTTGACGGCAGTGAAGCTGACCACACAGTAGCAAATTCTATGATTACAGCAGCTCCAGTATAGTGTATGCCATTCCTCATGAAAGAAGAACCATCAGTGAATAAAACTAAATCTAGATTGCCTAAAGGAGTATCCAGGAGATTTTCTCAAGGCTTTTCTTCCATGGACACATTCACAGCTGTGCAAAGGTACTCCTAAAACTGGTAATTTAAGAAACTAGGTTGCAGGATTAAATACCATAAGATTAAAAATTAATATACAATAACTCCAAGTATTATATTTTAAAAGATTTATTAATAATCAATTGAAGTAGAGGAAAGAGAAAGACAAGAGTAAAGCCTGAGTAAAGACAAGTTTATTGACCACAAAAGTGGGAGAAGAGAGTGAGAGGGTGGGGTTACAAACACTTAATCTTCAAAACATAAGGACCCAAAGTGGGGTTCTGGGAAACCTAGTCCTGGGGTACAAAATTATAATTACATACTAACCTTAGTTTACTCGTATTTAGAATAAGGTGTTTAGATTAGTTGATCACAATTAAAGTTTGGATTAAGAATCAGTCATAATTTATAACCATATGTCCTGACTTCAAGTCCCAAACGCTTTTATCTATTCTGTACAATATGTATGAAAGTAAAAAAAAATAATAATCTTTTTTGTTTCACAGTTTACAGTAATTCTAATAGAGATCAGCCTCAATAAACCCATATTTCATACATAGAACTTAAAATTCATTACTGATTATAGCTATGACTTAACTTACCAATTCAGATATGTCCTGTAAAGGGAACAGGGTTCTAAATTCTAGTTCTATTACTTACTACCTAATTAACTTTGGACCAGTTTCCTAAACTATAAAATAAGGAGATTGGGCTTAATGATGTTTCTCATGTCATATATCTTTATGTGATTCTAGAGTCCTCTGATTTATTTGCTTTTGACTTCATTTTTCTGACAAAGAGGTCAATAAACATCAATGTACAATGCTGAACTCTTCAACTGAATGAAGGAAGGAGAAGGGATGGAAGAGGACTTTTAATACATTAAAATTCTAATAAACATTCCTATTCTCCAAAAAATTCCCATTAAATTGATGCTAAAGAGTTTGCTTATTCTATTAAGAACACAAGAGAATAATTGCACTTTTTCCCATTAAAGAGATTGTCAGTAGCATATCTGTGTGTATGCTAACAAGTGTCTGAGGCAGAATTTGAATTCTGATTATAATGCATCCAACATAGTAGTCATTGTATCACTTAACAGCCTGAATGGCAGTGTTCTATTTCCTTTACAACTTAAAACATGAAATGGGTAAATAAACCCCAGGGGAGATAGTAGAGGGAGAAGGGGAATGATGGAGGAATGCTGGGTGAGTTAGTTAATTGCCAAAACACTTAAAACACAAAGGAATCATACTCACTCCCACAAGTAATGGACAAGGCTTGCAAAATGAGTAGTGACAGCACTGAGGGAATGGCAGTTGAGACAAAGTGTTCTTCTAACTCTAGCCAAGGATTAAATTACACTATAGTGGGTCCTCTGGGTTGTAGAAAAGGGAACAAACAGGAAGTTATAAAACCAGGTTAATGAAGTTAGGGAAAGGGAAATGGGAGAGGTTTTGACTAATCTAACAAGGAGAGCTCAACCAACAGTAGGTTAGTATGAGGAGTTGGCTGACTTCTCTCTAATTCTTGCACAGACAGGTAGGCAGTCTGGTTGGAACAGGAAAGGCTGCTACCAGGCTTTGGAGGCAAAGAGATTCTCACGCCACAGGAGATACTGATCCAAGTTGAATCCTTGATGGTAAGGTAACTGGAACAAATCCTTGGTCAGCCAGTAAAATCCACAAGACTAAGGAGAAAGGCACTCTGCAATTGGTCCATCCAATTGCAGTGACTTAACATTTCCTCAGCATAGGCACTTGCTAGATGTTCACACCCAAGATCTCCAAAGGTTTCAGGTTACAGACAGTTAGCTGGATCACAGCTGCTAAGCTCCTTCTTCCAGCCTTGACAGTTCACTCCAACTCCTTCTCTAGCTCCTTCTGCATTCTATACAGAATGTCCATGTCTGCCAACCAAGATCTTGCCTCTAACTGCCTGTGCATTTCTATATATCTATCTTATCTATCTTTATATTCTCTTATAAATTTGCCTATAACAAAATAATGATGTAGATTACCTTGAAAACCCTGTCTCTCTGATGAGACTGTCAGAAATGCATCCCATATTCATGATACTTTGAAAGTCTCTAAGTTTTTAAAAGCACAACACAACAGTCCCTATTAAGGCATATTTTACCTGACAATTAGATGACACAATTAAAAATATATTAATAACATTTTGGACTAGACTCATAAGTTTAACTTTTCAAGGAAATTCTAGTGAACAACATCATTCCTAATACAAACTACTTTCTTTACAATTATAGTTTTAGAGAGATGTCTTGGTATACTTAGCTTAAGTAACTTGGGCAGGGTCACACAGCCAATATGTGAATAAGGCAGGGCTTGAAGCAAGTCTTTGGATTCCCATGATTAGTTCTCTATTCACTCCTTTATGGTCTCTCAACATTTCATATATTAGCAATATGATAAATAGCAAAGAAATATCCAATTATTCCCCAAACCTTGGGCACATATTTTTTTTCCAAAATCCACTCAATAGTGAGATGATCAAACCCACAAAGAGATCCTACATGACTACATGTAGGTTTAAGAGGGAAAATTATGAGACTGACTATAAGTTAATAATTTTATTAAATCAAAAGTAATATTGGGAAGAGATGGGGGAAAAAAGGAAAGAGATATATGGGTAGTTACTTTCCCTTCTGCTTCATTTAGCTTACTATTCTGTGACCACCATTAGGACATCCAGTCATGCTGAAAGGGAAGTCCAATCAGCAACAAACACAGAAGAGAGTGAAATCCCACTCTTGCCTCAGTTTATCATTTTTTATCTACCCACTTATTCTTACAGGTCACTTCTTGGGAGACAACTGGCTTTTTATTTTGCCTAGACCACCCAGGGACAGAACAGGGGACATCTGCCATGTTGTGATCTCTTGACTCTATTGCTGCCTTTTTCCAGCTACCATTCTATCCTCATGACCTAGTTCACTCAATGATTTCCTTCATGCAATCCTTGCCTCCAGGTCAAATTCAGATTGAAGCCAGGTTGTAGACAGGGGTTGATTTCACCTGCAAGACCCCAGAAAGGGGGGAAAATAAATATCCTTTGAACAATTGGGAACACATATAATTGTGGCCATAAGTAAATCTTGTTTTTCTACAGGTGAAAAAATGGGCCAATCAAGTTGGAGAGAGTTACATAAAATTTAGATGTTATATAGTAGCCACAAACTCATGCCTATATGCCTCTGTTCTTTATTCCTCTGTCAAAGTGATCTTTTCATTTCTAAAAGTTCTTTTTAGTGAGATGTGCCTTTTCATTTTCAACAACCTACCGGTAATTGGCAAATTTACTGGGACTGTAGAACATGGCCTTTACAGTAGATTATTTGACTTACCCAATGTAATTGCTAATTATTTTTAAAGGTTTATTGCAATCTTAAGAGTTACTTAAAAATGTGTTTCTCTTGGGCTGAGATTTTTTTTTAAGACTTCAGGAAAAATAGTATGTAAATGAAAAATATAATTCGACTTACAAAATCCAACTTGCACAAAGCCTGGCAGGAACATAGCTATTAAAAATGCTAGGTAAAAATTCAATATTTGGGCAATATTTCAATAAATACTTTATGGATCCCATTTTAGATATGAACACTGTACCCCTATTCTAATTCACTAACTAGTGATAAAAATGAATTTTTACTTAGAATAATAGAATTGGAAGGGGTCAGAAATCATCTAGGATAAGTGCTTCATTTTCTTCATTAGGAAATTGAGGATCAAAAGTGAAGTGATTTGCCAAAAAAAAAAACTGATTAATGACAGAAACAAGATTAGAGACAAGATTCTCAGAAAGCAAAAGAATCTTTTTTTCTCTGAACTTCTGAATTAAGGTATTCATCAAATCTAAGCTATCCATTTTTACAAACCTTTATTTTCATGATTTCTTCTCTACACATTTGATTTTTTTCCCTAAATAATTCAAGTAGCTCCATATGTATGTTAGGAAGAAAAATATAGTACCTCTCTCAGATTTGAAAATGTATCTGACATATATGTTATATGTCCAACAAAATGGAGGACCAGACTTTTTATTTTCCATTCCTCAACCCTATAAACCATTCAAATATTAGAATTATGCTCAAAAGGTAAACTGACCAGAGGTGTTGCTACAGGCTGAAACACAAAGGACACTAATCAGGTAACATCCTAGTGGATTAACAGTAGAGAGACTAAGTACTAATCCCTGATCTACTTACTCTGTAGCTCCTCCCTACTCCTTAACACCTTCCTCCTCATTTTCCCCCCATTTCTGTTTTCTGACAGGACTTACAAAAAATGAGGTTGGCATCCAGTCTGAGGACATTTCTATTTCCCCACAAGTGAACTGAGGCAGAGAACTCAGCCAGTAAGGTGAAATTCCAGTGTTAGAGGAAGAAAATCTGCCACTGAAGTAGAAATATTTCAAAAGTGAATAAAAAAACTAAAGAAAAACAACCAAAAAACCCCCAATTAACAACTAAATCTGAAATCCTAAAAATCAAAGGAAATATTAATAAAATTGAAAGAGAACTATTGAACTAATAAATAGGACTAGGAGTTGGTTTTATAATTAAAAAAACATAGGTAAATAATTGGTTAATTTGATTTTAAAAAAGGAAAGACGAAAATCAAATTGCCAGTATCAAAAATGAAAAGAGTGAATTCAAAACCAATGAAAAGGAAAGTAAAGCAATTATTAAGAACTATTTCACTTTTATGTGAAAACAAATTGGATGATCTAGGTGAAATAGATGATTATTTGCAAAAAAAAAAATTCAAATTGCCAAAATAAACAAAAGATGAAATAGAATACTTAAATAATGCCATCTCAGTAAAAGGAATTAAATACAATTCAATTTTTTTTAACATTTATTAATATTCATTTTTAACATGGTTACATGATTCATGCTCCACCTTTCCCCTTCAACCCCCCCCCC
>NW_025388150.1:0-578 GCF_016433145.1 Gracilinanus agilis | reverse complement strand
CCCCCACCCTTGGCCAATGCGCGTTTCCACTAGTTTTGTCATGTGTCCTTGAACAAGACCAATTTCCAAATTGTTGGTAGTTGCATTGGTGTGGTAGTTTTGAGTCTACACCCTCAGTCATGTCCACCCCGACCCATGCGTTCAAGCAGTTGTTTTTCTTATATGTTTCCTCTCCTGCAGTCCTTCCTCTGAATGTGGGTAGCTTCTTTACCATAAATCCCTCAGAATTGTCCTGGGTCATTGCATTGCTGCTGGTACAGAAGTCCATTACATTCAATTTTACCACAGTATATCAGTCTCTGTGTATAGAGTTCTTCTGGCTCTGCTCCTTTCGCTCTGCATCTGTTCCCGGACGTCTCTCCAGTTCGCCTGGAACTTCTCCAGTTTATTATTCCTTTTAGCACAATAGTATTCCATCACCCGCATATACCACAGTTTGTTCAGCCATTCCCCAATTGAAGGACATTCCCTCCTTTTCCAATTTGTTGCCACCACAAAAAGCGCAGCTATGAATATTTTCGTACAAGTCTGTTTATCTATGATCTCTTTGGGGTACAAACCCAACAATGGTATGGCTG
>NW_025388149.1:0-9113 GCF_016433145.1 Gracilinanus agilis | reverse complement strand
GGAAGCCTTTATAGACCCTTTTAATACTAGTGCCTTCACTCCGTTGACTCTTTGAATTTAGTTCTTTGCTGTGAAATCCTTAAGAAGAGGGGATTTAGTATTCTGTGGTTTTTGGCTTTTTATAGTATCTTTAATACTTATTATAATGTCTTAAACATTAAGACAACTTAATAAATGCTTATTCATTTGACTTTCATGGCCTCCCTCACTGTTACTTTGATTCTTTCTAAGAGTGCTTTCTCTGTTTTCTATCACATCTGTTATTATTTTTTAAAAATTATATGTGTATAATATATATGCTCATATATATTTATGTTATATTATAATAGAAAAATATTACATATATATCAGCACTTAGCTTCATTGAGTTTGTTTGCCAAAGGAAGAGGTAACATATGTATGCAGTTTATAAAAATATAGTATATATATATATATATATATATATATATATTGTGTGTATATATATATACACACACATATGTACACATACATACAAATGTATCATATCCATATGGATATACATATAGGCAATCATACACATATTGCATCCTTTTTTAGAATATAAGCTCATTGAAGACAAGTACATTTTCCCTTTTCCATTTCTTTTTTATTTCTTTTAAAAAAAATTATATTTAGCACTTAGCACAGTGCCTGGCATATAAAGAAGGTTCAAAAAAGGTTATTGACAGCCTTTATTATATAAAGGATGCTATAGGCCTGCAAGCACAAAGAAAGGAAGGAAAATAAATCTTTGCCTTTAAAAAGTTTTCGTTTTATAATGTATAAAATTAGAAAGGCAACATTGTATATATGGAGGATTTGGAGTCAGAGGATCTGATTATCTTTGTATCCACATATTTGTCATTTAATCCTACTGAATCTGAACTTTAGCAAAATGAAGGCATGGGATGATATTATCTGTATGGTCTTTCCAATTTCTAAGGTATACGAGCCTATTCTTTACAATCTTTGTCTTCTAACAATGAATCTCTCTCTCTCTCTCTCTCTCTCTCTCTCTCTCTCTCTCTCTCTCTNCTCTCTCTCTCTCTCTCTCTCTCTCTCTCTCTCTCTCTCTCTCTCTCTCTCTCTCTCCTGTCTTTCTGTCTCATATTATATATTAACAATTCCCTCCTTTTCCCAATGAGGAAATTAAGGCTCAAAGAAGTTCAACGACTTGCCCAGGTTCACACAGCTAAAGAACAACATAGGCCATATTTAATTTAGTTTTCTGAGTGCCAGGCCAACCGTCTTCCTTTCCACTGAACCATACAGTATTTTACTTTCAGTTTTCTGTTTATGTTACTCAGCACAGGTGCCTACAATCAACGCTCATTCTTGTGAAATCTGTTCCATGATGATGCTTACAATCCTGGTTGTTTTTCTCTAGTCCCAGAAAAGGAAGCTGAGCCAAAGGGTCATGGCTTAAATACAAGCTGTAGTCAGCAGAAAAGGAAAAAAAATGCTTGATGATGGTCATGGCAAGGTTAGTTCTATTCATGTATATAAAAGAAAACTAACATTTTAGGAAGCTCTTCAGGGTCCCTTGAAAAACAGTGCCCTTCTGCCACCCCACTGATTGCTTACACATATTCTCGGCCAATTAACGTTGCTCCAGTGCCCTGAAAACTTGCTGGCCACCATTATTGGTTCCTAAATGCCTTCTCTCTAGTACCAGGCCTCAGGATCAGCCTCAGCTCCCTGTGGAGCTCTCCAAAAATGCTCTGAGAACAAGACATACATAGATTCTTTTTAATTCAAACTGAGCTGTGCTTAGAATCTAAAGTATTAACAAATCGGTAGCCTATGGCAAAAATCCTTCTTGGTACTGTTAGCTAGCTTCTCTGGAGGTTTAGCAAAAGGGTTTTGGAGAACAGGAGTGGAGAGGGTTGCTGTTGAAATTTGCAAAGCTGAGTTTATTATGCCCCCTAAAATTCATGTGATCTTCTTTCAGCTGATGCCCTTCAAGACCTTTCCTTTTCCCATTGAGCTTAGGACAGAACTCACAATAGCTCTCCTAAACATTTCTGCTTATCTACCCCCAACCAGATAATTCTTAGAGTCTGATTTTGTCTCCTACTTTACTCCAAGCCATTTATTTTGAGTTCCTGGTCTCAAAAATCCTCTGTTATATTCACCCATTCACTTCTGATTTCCCTTTTTAATTCGGAGAAAAATGTGTCCCTATTTTTGATGGTTTGCTTTAAATTGTAAAGTGTCTTTATGGCCAGGTGTCAAGACTTCTGATTTCATTGGTGTATGAAGTCCTTCTAATTACCTTCTGAAATTTTACCTGTATTTAACTTAAAGTACCAAAGGAGACTAAGGAGTAAGGTGGCTAGCTCTGGGTCATTTATTTTGCTAGCGGCAGAATTTTTTACCTATGTTTTCCATCTAATCCTTCATCCTCATGCTATTCCTGTATTTAATGCTATGTAAATGGAAAATGCTATTCTTGGATACAATTATTATAACAAAGAGTTTTGTCATTAGCTAGGAAAGTTAAGATTATTCCAAATGCTGCAGATAACTGAGCAAAATTAAATTTTGCTTTGGCCACGATGACTTTCTGTTTGTCCATGGGAGCTCTGTACTGAATTGTGCCTCTTGGACCAAAGAATAAGGCATGGTAGCTATGTAGAGGAAAATATCTCTTTTTTAGAAAACATTCATATAAAAGCAAGTGATATTTTAAAAAAAAAGAAAACAGTGAAGAATTTAGAAATTGGATCAATTGTTAAAGCAAATGAGTACCAAAAACTCTTTAAGTTGTCACCAAGAGAAAATTAATTAAATGGAAAAATGCCTTTTAACAACATACTTATTCATATATTTTGAGGACTTCATAGATGAAACCCTTCTTGAGCATAACACTGGAAATCAATGGTATATCTCCTCAACTCCTGCATAATTACAGCTTTTCCTTAAGTGAGATACTACAAAATATATGCAGTTGCATTATACCAATTCTTTCTTTTAACACCTACTTAAAAACCATTTGTACCTGTTTTTTTTTTCTGTTAGCTTTCAGGATGCTCCATAAACTCCAATTATGACTTTAGACTTTATGGGAAACTATCAAAATGTCTTTAGTTAATTCAACTGATATTTCAAAACAGTAAAAAGCTCCAAAATGTAGCTACCAATTATAGAAAATATCATATGCCACATTTAACAGTACACTGTACATGATTTTCATATCACAATAACTTATGTTCCTTATGTGTGTGTTTGCTCTTTTTATTTTTTTTTTCAGAGCAAAATGTATTTCTGTTCCAATATCAGGCAGAAACAGAGCCTCTGTTTGGGATGGTATAGCTACAGCTCTTGGTTGTTTGCCTCCCATGGTTGTGAATCAGAGCTATAATTCCTATCTAGTTGCAAAAAACTGTCCCTTCTGTTACATTAAAAATGGCTGACAGATTAGTATCATACATAATTTATAAACTTGAGCTATTGATTTTTTTAAAGCACTTATAGGAAATTATACACTTCTGAATTCAAGAAATAATTGGGCCAATTTAATCATGTAAAAATATAGTTCTTTTTAATTATTTTCAAATAAAATATTAATGACCATGGGTCATAGTGTGTAACCTATGTGAGAGTGGGAAGAAACTGTATAGTTGAAAGAGGTGAAGAGACGAAAGACTATAGTTTCCACTTAGGGATACTGAACTCCTGTGACCAAAGTTGAGGATAGAAATCCAATTGATATTTGCCTGATTAAGAAGCCAGACTTTCTGCTAGGAAACGATGAAGTCTGTAATAACAATATTAAATATAATAATGGAAGTCTGAGGCCCCAGAGGATCACTAGCACTTTAGAATGGATTTTATTTTATTTCAAAGTCAATATGTGAAAATCCCTTTTATTGCAAGCTTACCTCTTTGCTGTAACTCCAGCTCTCTGCCTTTGCTGCAAAAATAAGTACTCTGAGGGGGAGGAAAGAAATAAAAAGGGGAAAAAATAGTACGAGAGTATGACATTGATAACTTCAGGTCAGAAGAAAGCTATATCAATAACTTCAATTATGAACTCCATTTTCAAATTGGATTTCCTTTTTGACTGTTATATATTTATTTTTTATAAGCTAGCTAATTCCTTTCCTGCCAAATTTACTGGAGTCATTATAGAACATAACCCAAGGGATGACATGGACTTTCTCTGTCTTTCTGAACTTTTATGTGACATGCCCCTTAAATGTCATTGTGCAAAGGGAAAATAAGAAATAGAATTCAAAATCTGTCCCTCTGACTTCTTTTTAATAGGAGGGGGCAGTAATAGCTGCCCACACAAATTAATTGCTGCATGTCCTTACATGTATTGCCAAGGAATCATGGGTCAAATGGTTGATTTAAATAAGTCATTTATTATAAATCAATTAAAAACAAAGAATAATGAATAAGCCTTGCATATTGCACTTGAGACAGCCTGGCCAAATTGTCAGATTTTCATACACAGCTATCTCTGTTTATTTATTTTCCTTGACCACTGACATATTTATTAAGCACTATTTGTAAATAATTTCTCTAAGATCTGGAGATAAAAATATAAATAAGCAATACTGTTCCTGACCATAAGGACCTTATGTTTTAATGAAGAGAAATAATATATAATGGAGTTAGAAAGCAAAATGAGTACTGGGTGTGAATTGGCTGAAAAAGTCCAAGAAAATTGGGTAGAATCCAGGAACTGAGCAAGATAAGGCCAAAATAGACCTATCAAAGCTCAGTGACTCCAGGGACAGCATCCTATTCTAAGTTGGGGAAGGAGTGGTGCTTTAAACAGCAAAAAATGTCATAGGTGGTTGACTTGACTGAAAAGAATAACAAAATGTGTTATATATAAGACTGTTCTCTATATTGACTCATTTCTTTGACCTTGTTGGAGTCTTATAGACATGCAGTTATCTGAGGACCAAATAGGAGATAAACCAGCTTTGTACCTTGAAGTCCTACTCCCTTAAAGGGCAAGGGATCTTGCTTGCATAGAATAGAATCAAGGAAACAACTCTGGAAATTAAAGATTAACCAGTATTGCATATGAATGAATAAAATAAATATTTATTTAGGGCTAAATATATGCAAAACTGTGCTTAAGTACTTGGGACAAAAATAAAAAGTAAGACTATCCCAACTATCATGGAATTCAGAATCTAATGGAGGAGACCAAAAATAAAATTATAGGAAGTTTCAACTGTAGCAGTTATTACTTAATGTAAATGAAAAAATGAAAAAAATTTGCTTACAATAAAAACCAAAATCATTTCTAAATAACTGTAACTGATGCCTGACCTTAGAGGAAAGTTGTATAGTGTGGCTACTACTAATTACACCTTGAAACAGGTACTGAGGATTCTAGAATGGATTTGTTTATTTTATTTTAGTTATTTTTTCTCCACCAGAGGGAAGACTGGCTTAGGAGTCTGGAAAGCAGAAATTGTCACTGTAATTCCAATATCTGGCACAATGTCCAATAGATATTAATAGAAATAATGACAATAATAGATACCTAATAAAAACTCATTTAATTGATTTAGACATGTTATTTCTCACCTGGCTGAATTCCTGGAATTCATCATGCTTTCTAAAATCTTTTTCCTGAAAGATCATATCAACTCAGAAAATCACACCTCCTCAATATTCTTTCCCTGGTGGTGCCCTTCTCTCTTCCTGTACCTGGAGAGGGTGGAGAGTGGACAGAGAAAAAACTCTTCCTAGATCTTCTACTTAATGAGGAGGGGGGAATGGCAGGCATCTCATAATATTTCACCTAGCTACATTGGATTTCTCTGGATTTTTTCATGCCCCCATGCCAAATATCCTTTTCTTTCCCTTTTCTTACCTGCTTACTCTGCTTATTTTTTATTTGTTATCTTCCCACACTATATTGTGAGTTCCTTCAAGGCAAAGATGCTTTTGCCTTTATTTGTAGCCCAGGCTTAGTATAGTGCTTGACACATAATAAGCATTTTAAATATATACATATATATATACACAAATATTATATATGTGTGTGTGTGTATTTAATTGACTCACTACAGATAGAATACTCCAGTCACCTTTATCCTTCTATATAAGAATCAACAATATATGTTCACTTTTTGTTTAATCAAGTTCGAATTCCTCATTTGACATTTAGGGTCTTAAGCTTATCTAATAGTGACCAAATGGCTCTAGTCTATTCCATCCAGATCAGTCTCCTTAGTTAGTGAACTAATTCCCATCTTGATACTTTTGTTTGTCTAATTTTCCCTTCTCATTTTCTCTTTCCCATACATTTTTCTATCTAAATTATATTGATCTTAAAAGGATTATCATAAATGTAACTCCTCTTTGAAGTTTTCTTTTATAATTCCACACCACATTAATCATGTCTTGACACTATATAATACATTCCTTGGATTACACTATTGGCATTCCATTAGATATGCTTAGTAGAATAGATAGGCCACTGAATTGAATAACCTGCACAAGAGGCAAGCATATGATTTCTTATAGGCTTGATTTTCTCAGTCAAGCTAGGTTGTTAATGAGTTGCATGATTTTAAACAAGGTAATTTATTTTCATGGGCCCCACTTTTATCATCTGTAAAATTAGAGGTCATAAATATGCTACTAGGACTAAGCTTCTTAAAAGCTCTAAATATCAATGATTCTACTCCATTTGAACTAAATTATATATGGTTTCTCGTCTCATGGTTTAAGGATCCCATTTGGAGTCAGGTCTTGCTGACCTAAGAGTCAGGGAGTTAGAGTACTGTTTTGAGCATGATCCTGAGTAGATTGCCTATGTCTCAATACATCCAAGTAACTCTGACAATGGTAAGTTTCTGAGAAGATAAAAAATTCCTTATATAGGAGAAACTTATCTATTGGAAGTTCACTATACTAATACAATAATAGGGTCGGGCCTCTCCCAGGTTTTCTGATACTGATTATATGTCTTTTTTCTCTCTTAGACTTAAAATATTTTAATAAATATAATACAGAATTATTCTACTACTATTTTCTTTCTATAACCTAGAATAAAAATTGTTAAAAAGAAAACCTAGAATGAGAGATGATTTCATTAAATGCTGTCTTACTTAATTACATCTAAATATTTTCTTCAGTCTTGAGAGTCACATATTAAGAAGTTCAATGAAAAACTGAAGGTTTCCCAAAGATACAGACAAAATGAATCTAGTAAAGGTAACAAATAACCTGTATGCAAGAATCAGAATCCAAACTATCTGGACAGGTTTGATGATTCAAATCAAGATTTTTTGAAAAAAAAGTATATGTGTATGACCTTAGAAAAGTCTTTTAAATCTCTTTGGTTTCAATCCTATCATCTTTAAAATGAAGCAGTTGGACTAAATGACTCCTGAAGCCCCTCACAGCTCTATGATCCTTAGTTAATTGTCAGTTCTCTTTAGCAGTGGATGTGGTCATGAGGTACTGAATTACATGGTCAATGAAATCTACAAAGAAGTACAAAGTAAAAACAAATTCTTATATTAAGAGTGGCATCTGTTTTATATAATCTAACTTGGCTTTCCAATAAGGGATCATGACAGCTAAACTTGGAATTTAGTTGATTCAGAAAGCTAGAGTTTAAGTAATTTGGTATTGCTTTTTTTGTTACCTGATGCTTAAAAAAACTTGGTTTATGGGGAAAAGATATATCATTGGTTTAGTAGAATTCTAACTTTGTGACCCTACATTATACATACAGAAGAAGAAATGAACAGTGTCTATTCAAATAAGTAAATGTTATCTTGAAGAATCCTTTTTATAGTTGAATAAATTCCATTAAATATTTTATAGGCCATAATTGTTCATTGCATTTAAATTCCAAGCCAGAATAATTGGACTGGCATAAGGAAAGCCTATCCCAAAACAGGCCTGGAGTCTTGAACAGCTCTCTTTAACTATCACCATGAAGGTGATTGGTTATCAGTAAAGGAGGAAAAACATGATAAGAATAACTCTTTTTGACCATCTAAAAATAATGACTTCTTAGAATTTTTTTAAGGTGAAGAATTTCTCCAATCACAAATAAACTAAAAAATGATAAGAAGTACCACACCATATCAATATTAATATTTTAGTAACAAATGAAATGAGAAATGAAAGGAAGTTATCTTCCATTTATTAAGTTAAATGGAAGTTTAAGTTACAAGTTTTCCTTGGAGAAAGCAACACTATATGTGATGTTGTTGGTTTTATTGTGCCTAGAGACCATACAGAATTTGACCATCTGTAACATTTGGCCACTTTGTCTTTTTGGATATTTGAAATTAATTTAAATTATAAAGACCACACCTATGTAACTATCAATAGTGTGTAAATAAGTCTTGACTGACCACACATAATAAAACCAGTGGAAATGCGAATTAGCTACAGTGGAGGGGGGCGGGGGGTTGAGAGGGTGAAGGGGAAAGTAAAAACATGACTTATGTAACCATGGAAAATTTTTCTAAAAATAAAAAATTATTAAAAAAAAAACAAATTTCCACAAAAAAAATAAATTATAAAGAATTTAAACGAATTAATTACTATTAAGTTGAACATAAACTGAGATCATTGTGAAAGTATTTTTGACATATATATAAAAACTTCTACAGAAGATAGTGTTAGAAAAATTATATGAAAATCCTCAGAAAATTCACTGAAAGCAACAGGATTTTTGTTGAGAGGAAAAGAACAAGTAGGCACGTAAATTTGATCCAAATTTAAGAATAAATTACATTGACTTCCGGTTAAGATGGCGGCAGAGTAAGGAGCAGCTGCTCAATCTCTCCTGACCGAACCACACAGGACCCCTCAAGGGGAAATAAAAACGAGTCCAGAGGAACGAAGGAACCCCACAACAGGGCGCAGCATTGAAGGTACGCAGAATCAGGGCATTTCCACACTTTAAAGGGGTGAAACAGCTCTCACTAAAACACGAGAGGAAGAAGCCCCTCCCCCACCCCCCACACCACACAAGTGGGTAAACAGGACTGGGGCAACCAGAAAATCACTGGCAGCCCCTGAGCCTGTACCTGTGCGCTGCAAGACGAGGGACCCCAGGTGGCTGGGACTTTCCCTGAGCGCCCACATGGGTGAAGGCACCACCTCCAGCC
>NW_025388148.1:0-5042 GCF_016433145.1 Gracilinanus agilis | reverse complement strand
AAGGAAGGAAGGAATGAAGGAAGGAAGGAAGGAAGGAAGGAAGGAAGGAAGGAAGGAAGGAACTCAGAATAAACACTAATGTATCATACATTGAGGAGCCCAGAATTTACTCGGGCACTTTGAGAAACAAGAGAAGTGGGGGACTCTGCCCTCATTTTTACCACCTAGTTGGAAAGAAAAAACACTCATATATAAAAGAGAACACTAAACACTAAACAGTGTGCTTTACATATGAAGGCAAACTTCATGTGGCATAGTCCAGGAGTGTTTAAGTTCCTTCAGGACAAAAATAGTACTGTATACTTCTGTTATCTTCCCTCTCCCCCTCACCAACCACTACTATTATTGCCTAGTACTAGAATGGAGATGTGACCATTGGAAGAAGAGAGGATGAATATTTACTTAAGGACCAGAAGATCAGAGCCTGGAAGAGAGTAAGATGGACTAGAGAGTCTGAGAGGTTTCCTAAGAGGAGGTAACACATTATACAACTTACGACTCCAGCCAGGGCAATCCAGAAAAACAGCCCAATATTATTCAAAAAGAAAAACACTGATTTCATTCAGACAGTCCTGAGAGACTACTGGATTGGGAGACAAGAGACTTAGGTTCTACCCTTGGTTCTATGCTAACTCGATTTCTGACCTCAGACAAATCACATCATGTCTATGGTCATTTTGTTATTCATCTACAAAACTGTGCTGGGATAGATCAAGCATTCTTGATTTTTTTTCTGTCACAGAATCCTCTGGCAGTCTGTTGAAGTCTCTGAGCTCCTCAGAATAATCCCTTTAAAAGTATAAATACAAAATACATAGAATTATAATGAAAACCATTTATACTGAAAGACAGTTAGGAAAATATTAATTTTTAAAAGTTTACAGACCCAAGGTCAAGAGCCTTTGAACTAGGTAATTTTTAAAAATTTCTAACAATTTTTAAAAGTTTATTTATTTTGGGGGCAGCTGGGTAGCTCAGTGGAGTGAGAACCAGGCCTAGAGACAGGAGGTCCTAGGTTCAAATCTGGCCTCAGACACTTCCCAGCTGTGTGACCCTGGGCAAGTCACTTGACCCTCATTGCCTACCCTTACCGCTCTTCTGCCTTGGAACCAGTACACAATATTGATTCTAAGGTGGAACGTAAGGGTTTAAAAAAAAAAAGTTTATTTATTTTATCAACTTTATGATGAAGAAACCTTAAAGTTGAAAAGTTATAATAAAGAGACCTTAGAAGTTATTGAGTCCCGCTCCCCACATTTTAGAGATGAAAATTCTCAATAGCTAAAGAGAGAAAGTGACTTTTCCAAGATCATACCGAAAGTAAGTGACAGACACAGCTAGTTAGCTCAATGGATAGAGAGCCAGGTTTAGGTCCTAGGGTCAGATCTGGCCTCAGGCACTTCCAGCTTTATAACCCCAGGGGAGTCATTTAATCCCAAATGTCTAGTCCTTATACTGCTATTCTGCCTTGAAAACATTATTCAAGCATTGATTCTAAAACAGAGTAGAAATTTGAAAACAAGAAGAAAGTAAGTGGCAGTCAAAATCTGAATTCATGTCCTCTGAATCCCAAACCAGCAATTCTTTATACCACACTATACTACCTCCCAAATTATTTCTTGTTATCCTGGTTATCTAGTTGTGTCCTATACTTCATGATCCCATTTGGGGTTTTCTTGACAGAGATACTGGAGGGGTTTCCCATTTCCTTCTTCAGCTCATTTTACAGATGAGGAAACTGAGACAAACAGGGTCAAGTGACTTGTTTAGGGTCACATAGTTAGTGTGTGATATACCTGAGGCCAGATTTGAACTCAGGAAGATGAGTCTTCCTGCCTCCAGGCACAGCATTCCAGTCACTGTGGCATCTAGCTGCCCACCATGTCATTAGTTTTTATATGTGTGTGTATATGTATATGTATATGTATATGTATATGTATATGTATATGTATATGTATATATGTGTGTNTGTATATGTATATGTATATGTATATGTATATGTATATGTATATGTATATATGTGTGTGTGTATATAATTATACATAAATATATGTGTATGTGGTGTGCATGTCTGTTTATACGTGTATACATATATATTCATATGTACATTATATTCTCTCTCTGTGTGTCTTTTCCCCCTCCACCAGAGAGTTTTATTTTCAAAATATTGGCCTGTTTTGGAGTTCTGCCTTTTTGTCCTTTAGGTGCCTGAGTGGAGAGTAGCTGCCTCATGAGGAATTGCATGTTAGATCAGGAGAGGGCTTCACATGCTCTCTTGGGTGGGGGGAGGGGGACATGAGGGCAGGACTCCAGCTTGAACCCAGCTTCCCCTTCCTGTTTTAGGTAATGATATTAGGGATTGGACGAAGCAGCTTCCAGCCCACAGAGCATGAGATGCAATGGCAAGTCGCACACAAGGTCACATAAAGTTCAGCTCCAAAGTTTTCTCAGCCCAGTGGATTTTACTCATTCTGTGAGTATGAAGGGCTACGTAGGCATGCATGCGAATGCATCATGAGATAATTCATTGTCTCTTGGCTAATTCTCTTAACCTAGTATTAACGTTTCTCACCAATGGCGAAGTTAGACATTCCACCCACTAAAAAGCCGAGTAAAAAAGATCAGAGCACATTCTAATCCTTTGCAGGAATTTCCAGGAAATGTTTCGTGTCCAGTCATCAAGGAATCAGAGAAGGGTAACAGCAGAATGGACTTTAGAGACCACCTAGTTTAGTCCAAACCCCCCCCCCCATTTAAGAAGAAGAAAAAAAGAATGAAGAATTAATGAATAATTAAGAAGAAACAGAGGGGCAAAGAGGTAGAGGGTCATGCCCAGGATCACTCAGCTTCAAGTGGAGCCAAATACCTCCATTTTCTAAGACCCTTGAAAAAGGGTCATTTTCTGTGCAGTACAAATTCATATGTGAAACAATCACATAGGTCAGAAACATTTTCCTGTGTTGAGGATCTGAAACTGCTAAGTCCTACAGAGTTGCCAGAAGGGATGTTGTTGTTGCTGTTGCTGTTGCTGTTGCTGTTGCTGTTGTTGTTGCTGCTGCTGCTGTAATAGCAGTAGCAGTAGCAGCAGTAGGAGAAAGAGAAAGAGTAGTGGGGGGTGGGGGGGAGAGTGCTGGTAGGAGTTGCTGTAGAGCAACAGCAGCAATATCTAGTATCCAAGTTCTTTAAGATTTGCGAAAGGCTTTCCTCACATCATCTCATTTGGTCTTCCTGACCACCTATAATGCAATTTCAGAGAGATTGGCATACACCTGTTTCACAGCTCTGGGTCCAACCTTCTGTCCACTGTGCCTCCTAGCTGTCCACAGTCACCCAAATCCAATCCCAATCCAGCCCTTTATTCATGCAAAATTGCCTCTTGAACTATCCTCTCACAATAGGGAATTTAGAATGAAAACAAGACTTGCAGATAAATTAGTCTGGGAATTCTCTAATTGTAAAATATACCTACATATACAGATTGACCCATTTAAAGTAGCCCAATTTTAAGTGTGCACTGGTTTCCTATAACATAGTTATGGTTCAAACAGAACTAATGAAATCAGTTTTTTCTAGGGCAGCTCAATAGGTTGAGCACCAGGCTTGGAGTCAGGAAGACCTGGGTTTGAATCCGGACTCAGACACTTACTGTGTGACCTTGAGCAAGTCACTTAACCTCTGTCAGTCTTAGATTCTGCAGCTGTACAATGGGAATAATAGTAACACCTAGAAGGATTAATGATATAGTTTTAAAGTGCTTAGCACAGTGCCTGGAACATGATAGGCGTGACATGCATGCTTGCCACATTTAAGAGTAAAATAATTTTTAAAGAATCATGAGAAAGACTCTGATCAAGAATCTAGAGATGTGGAAACCCTGCCCCTCCCACTGTCTCTATAACCTTGGGCCAGCTCATCTCTCACCTTTAAAATAAGGCTAAACTATATCTGTAAGACTGCTCAACTTAAAAATTCTATTTCAGACTGTTAATACAAGCAAGCATAGAACCATAACCTGAATGACTTTGTATGGATACCACCCGTGTGTGAAAATATTTATTATGTTTTTAAAAGCTTTTTGAGAAAGGCCAGAATATGGGGCATCACTAGAGACTGTCCATAATGAGGTCAACTTAATCTAAATATCTTTTCTCCCCACATTAAAGCCATCAGTCGAGGATGCAAATCTAAAAGCCCAAATCTGCAAAGTCTACTTAGATCAGATTACTACCACTTTATTATTTTTCAATCCCAGGGGAGAAATCAAAGTTTTTACTTACTTATGTACCTTTTAGAAAGCAAAGCTGTCATTTTCAATAAACTAATTCTTAGGTTACAAATTCTCTGAGGAATCCACAGACCAAATGCTCTGTTTTGAAAACTAGTCCATAGAAGGGAAGATCCACTTAACTGCCCTGGCCAGATGAGAGCTACTATTAAGTCCCTCAGTGATTTGTGGCAGCTGGGGGATGGGGCATAGACAAAAGCCACAGACCATAATAATAAAGCAACCTTACCTCATTTTGAGCAATGGCCGGTACCTCCTCCCCACCCTCAACTTGGAAAACCCAGGAGAATTGCTCACAAAGAAGAAAACTGATTCTCCCTTCAACATGTAGTGTGGTCAAGTGAAAAGAAAGTCCCAGGAACCTGGAATCGAATCCTGATTCTACCACTTCATAACTACATGAATGGTGTCAAACTCAAACAGAAATGGGGTCATTAATCTATGCTTAAGGATTCCTGCCGCCACATTTTGGCTTCATTTTAAAATGTAATGTTATTGAAGTTTTATTGCATCTTTGTTTTGTTTAGTATTTCCCAGTAACATTTTAATCTGTTCTCCCCTCTCCCCCCGGGAGGTATGACACCTTTGATCTATATGAGGTTAGACCACTAGCAACTTCTGCAGACCTAAAAGGGCCCTCTTCTATAAAAAAGAAAAAAGAAAAAAAAGGAAAGGAAAGGAAAGGAAAGGAAAGGAAAGGAAAGGAAAGGAAAGGAAAGGAAAGGAAAGGAAAGGAAAGGAAAGGAAAGGAAAGGAA
>NW_025388147.1:0-8675 GCF_016433145.1 Gracilinanus agilis | reverse complement strand
TTGCCTACCCTTACCACTCTTCCACCTATAAGTCAATACACAGAAGTTAAGGGTTTAAAATTTAAAAAAAAAAAAGTGATACTGTGGAATATAATCTAAGGGATGGGAGGAACCTCGTTTACATGCAAAGAATATCCTTGAGGTTAGAGCTCTGCAAATAGCTCACCAGAAAAGATCATTATACTTTTGCAAATTTTGCAATCAGCATTTCCCTGTTTTATTTTACTTTTATTCTTAATTCTCTAGCAAAAATGTTAACTTCAGTTTATAAGATTTAGAGCAGAAAGGAACTATAGAATTCATTGTACAGATGAGGAAACTGAGGTCTAGGGATGAGAAATAATTTGCCTAATGTGCAATTAATGAAAGGAAACTTTGCTGACTACTGAAAGGGATGATAGAAACTGGCAATATTTAAATTCCCTAAAGGTTCTTAAAAAGACTGTAGCACCTTGGGAGGGAGTTGGATAAATTAAATTCAAATAAGAACTCTTACCTATTGGAGTGATCTAAGGCATGTCATTTAACTTGTGTGAACCTCAGTTTCCCTCATCTCTATGTGTGTACTTTGGAGGTAGAAGGAAGTAGTTGGTTTCTGTCCAATTGATTATAATCTGGTTGTTGTAGTCACATAAAAAATAGGTTCAGTTAATTGGAACTGGCAGCAAGAAGACTCATCTTCCTAAATTCAAATTTGTCCTCAGATGCTTACTAGATATTTGACCTGAGCAAGTCACTTAATCTTGTTTGCCTCAGTTTCTTTATCTGTAAAATGAACTGGGGAAGGCATTGGCAAACTATTCCAGTATCCTTGCCACGAAAACCCCAAATGGGGCCAGAAAGAGTTGGACACAGGTTAATTTTTTTGAAACATGGAAAAAGTGAAATTATGAAGAGTGAAATGAAATGAGCAGAATCAAGAGGACATTATATGCGGCAACAGAAATATTGTTCGAAGAATAACTTGTGTATGTCCACTGCCAAAGAAAGAACTGATAAACAGAAATAAAAAAGACATAATTTTATATGTACACATATCTTTTTGTCAAATGATGCCTTCTCTAATGGAGGAAAGGGAGAAAGGAAGGGGGTTACTCAACTACTTTAATGTAACAAATGGATTTACATTTTTAAATGATCCAAAAAGAGTTGGACACAACTAAAAAAATGACTGAACAAAAATGGATTTTACACTAATTGTGACCCTATCTGGCAATCCTTTTATGAAATATGAACAAGTTTCTCATTGATGAAAATAGAAAAGGCAAGACTATTGTCTGGAAAATATTGCCTTTGATAATCCCTTAGAAAGTTGAAGCTGACCAACTCTGAGAAACTCCAGGCTCAGAACAGATTTGTGACATGGGAGCCCTGTGCCTGTACCAGAGGGCTAAGGAAAAGGCTTCCTGTTTCCCCCACATTGGCCATGATGTCTAGCATTTGAGGTATTCAACTATCAGTCTGAGAGATTCGGGGTCCTAGAAAATGAAGGCATTGGTCTAGACCAGTGATGGGCAAACTATGGCCTGCAGGCCAGATTTGGCTCCCTGAAATGTTCTATCTGGCTGCACTACATTATTCCTAATCTGACGAATACAATGAGCAGGATACAATACAATGAAACTTCAAAAGAGTTGCCTTAGAAACAGACTGACAGATGAGCATTTCCTTTCCTTTGGCCACCTCTTTAAAAAGTTTGCCCATCACTGGTCTAGATGACCCCTAATCCCTCTTCAAACCCTAGATCCATAATCCTATGACTCTTAGAGTCCTTTCCAACTCTCAGTTTATGTGGATGGCTTAAGTGTATGGTTATGATCAAAGAAGAAACCCTCTGGGAAAGGAGATTCAAGGTTAAAATGTAAGAAAATGATTCTTAAACCCCAAAGGTCTTTCTTCATTACTTTCTCCAATTTACTGAGGGTTAATAAGTTTTTTGCTCTAAGACTGGACATTGTTCCCTGCTTTCTCCAATCCATATGTAGCCCTTCAGAAATGGATGCTGAAAAGATCCCACCCCAGGCAAGACAAGAGCCAAATGAAAGACAGTCCTCAGTCTTGGAGCCAAGACTCAGACAGGCCATCTCTGGTACGACAGAACTGCCTGCCCCCAATTTATAATCCAGAAAGCTGGCCCACCCAGCTAAGTAATCTTACCATGAGGTTATGTCTGACGGAGTTTGTGGCAATGCAAGGCTCTCTGTGTACACAGTGGGCGGGTTGTTTCCCCTTCTAGATCATACTTAAGCTTATGTAGTTTTTATACATAAAAAAAGAAAAGAAAAAGAAAAGTACACACGACTAAAGTAGTCAGAGAGGCTATTTGTATATAAGTCAATTGAGCTTTAAATGACAGGAAACAAGCTTCTCTCTCAGAGCCAGAGAGTAGGGTAGAGAATGCCTTCTGCCTCTCCCCTGGCTGAGGCTTTGGAAAACTCCCCAGTGCTTTTGTTCTCCTGGAAAAGAAGGAAAGAAGAAATAAACATTTATTTAGCTCCCACTGTGAGCTAAGTACTTTATAAATATTACCTCATTTGATTCTCATAGCACCCCTGAAGGGTAGGAACTATTATCTTCCCCATTTTTCAATTTGGGAAACTGAGGCAAACACAGATTAAGTGAATTGCCATGGGTCATACATCTGATAAGTGTCTGAAGTCAAATTTGAAGTCATGTCTTTCTGAACCCAGGATCAGATCTCTCTACCCATTGCAACATCAGTTGCCTCCTTTTGTTCTCTTAGGTTTGATTCTGAAGCACGGGGGAGCTTTTTGGTAGAGCCTCTAACTTGGGATTTTAGATTCCTGGCTCAAAGCTAGAGATCTACCATCTGGCTATCCCAACTGTTGATGGAAAAGATTGGTTCTTACATGTTAGGTGTCAGAGCTGTCAAACTGAAAACCAGTTATAACCCATTTACCTTCCTTCTTCCTTGAAATAGAACTGACTAGGGCCCTGGAGTAGATAGAAATACAAAAAACAAAGACATTTCCTGACTCAAAGAGTTCTAATGGGAGAAATGACATACCAAAAGGAGCAGTAAGCAAGGAGGAATACTTTGGCCCCAAAAGTTCTAAGGATGGACCCAGGACCACAGGGATATAGATTTACACATCCCATCCAGGGATGATAGAAAAGTTAATTGGATCATGCTTCATAGTTTCAGAACTGGGAAAGGAAGAAAGTGTCCATACGAGGCAGGGGGGAAGGGGTAAAGAAAATATTTAGAGAATCAGTAATGAAGTAAACAGGACTGGAGTTTTTCCTGAAGGAGTAACATATCCGGTATCTAATAAGAAATTGTTGTTCTAAATCTTCCTGCCCCAAGTCACATAAGTATTTCAGAGAAAAGGGGGATAAAGTAAGATTGCCTGGGGCAAGAATGAGAAGAATGGGGTAAAGATTATTAAAGAGTCTAACTAAGGCAGTGAAGTCTAGAGGAAAGAGAGAGAAAACTAGGAGTCAGTAAATATGAGCTAGCTCTAAACCCAGAACTACCATTAATTAAAAGCCTAAGCACACCTCTCCAAATTTGTTTTCTCAACTGTTAAAGGAGAGAATTACATCTTCCCTACTTGCCTTAAAGGTAGCAGTAAAGATAAAGTTAGGTTTGCATTGTTGTTGGACACCTTCAGTTGGGACAAAAATGTTATCAAAGTCAGCTACCACCTAATTTCTCAAATATATAGAGAACAAAGTCAAATTTACCCAAAAGACCCCCTTAGTTATGGTGTAGCCTTTTTGCTGAGCTCTTTGTAGATCCTTGGCTATGCATCTGGTCTGTCCCTGGCTCCCCATATCCCTGTTATCCAGATGACCTGGAACTTCAGCTAGGGCAGTGATGATAAGATGGGAAGTTCCTCTTCAGAGGAAGACTTTTTACAAGGACTTCTACTGATCAAGATGGGAGAATCCTCACCTCAAAGCCCTGCTTCTCTACCTTCTCCTATCTTCTCCAATAGAATCCTTTTCAAAAGTGCTATAGATTTGTTTTTTCACTTTACATGTTTCTTTTGAGCTGCTATAGCTCTCTTCATTACTGATTACTACTGCTTTATCCTTTAGTATTTATAGTAGTTGGGAATTCCTTATCCTCATCTTCCCTGTTTGTATATACTGTTTCTAGCTTGTATGGCAATCATCCACCTAACCTACTTTTCTGATCTTTGTTTATCCCTTTCCCAATGGTCTTCTTCTTCTTAGATGTCCTAACTTACCTCCATGTTGGGGCTAGTATAGAGGTTCTTAATGAGGAGTCCATGAATTTGGATGGGGAAAAAATGTATCTTCAATTTCACTAACTTCTAACTAACATTTAGTATTTTCTTCAATTATTTAAAAGCATTATTCCATAGGAGTTTGTAGGCTTCAGCAAATGGCCAAAGGAATCTATTACAAAAATAAGAACTTTAAGAACGTCTGAGCTATATCAGTCAGGGAATGACTGAACAAGTTGTGATATATGATTATGATTGAATATTATTATGCTATAAGAAATGAGAAAAATGTACATGAACTGATGTAAAAGTGAAGTGAACAGAACCAGAAGATTGTTTAGAGAAGGGGTCAGCAACATATGGCTCTCGAGCCATATCTGGCTCTTTTGAGGGTCATAAAGACAAAGGCTCTTTCTGCAGGAGCCATAAAGACAACCACTGCATGGTAACTAACAGTTTACGCATGACATCGTGCGTCACGTGATATGTTACATGATCCTTTCAGAGACGAATCCTGGTCTTTAGTTCGGCTTGGTAGGTGTGCTGTGTGTTCCTCCTTCTGCCCTCCTTTTACTCTTTCCACACCTGTTACTGACATCTTGGGGTTCTGTATAATGATTGATCACTTTTGTCTACATTCTCTACCCCTCTGCCTCTGATTTACATGGCTTTATCTCAGTGCATTCATGGGGTCTGCACTCCCTATTTGTGGGATTGTTATTGTTTTTAACTTTTCTACCTGCTCTTAAAGGGGAACTAGAACCAGATTACATCTTTACATATGCTTCATTAGTGAGAAGCATTTCTCCCCAGTAGTTGTTTCATTTGATACAAAATGATTGAGTAGGCAGCACTGATAAACACCTATACCAGGAAATGTGTGTGATATGTCCTGGCCAGTTTTCCATGAAAAGGTACCCTCCTCCCCCACTACTTACTAATGCCTGCACACAAGTCATGTTATTTTCTGTAATCTCCTGATCTCCTACTTAATTTATGTGGCCAAATGGCTTAACCAGCAGGTTGGCAGCTTTCTCTTCTCCTGTTGCCTGACTTGAGAGAGGGAGAGGAAAAAGTATTCTTCCCTGAATTTTTCTCTCTTTATTTCAGCAATGTTCTTAGTGTAAAGGAGTTTTATATGTATGTGTGCAGTTATATCAGTACTATAGTGCCCCATTAAGTCTTATTTTTTTATTAATAATCAAAATAATTTTGATTAATAATCAGCAAAACCATGCAGCACCAGAAGTCACATTAATGTACTTTATTCATCATTGGTTAGCACATAATAACGTTATTAAAAATAGTTCAGAGACTTATTGTACTTGAAAAGTGTTGTTCTTACATAAAATGCACATATTTACTTGTATTCAGTATTAAACATATCGTACGGCTCTCACGAAATTACATTTTAAAAAATGTGGCGTTTATGGCTCTCGCAGCCAAAAAGGTTGCAGACCCCTGGTTTAGAGTAATAGCAATATTCCAACAATGATCAACTTTGAAAGACTTAACTACCCTGACCAGCAGGATGATACAAGATAATTCTGAAGGACTCATGATAAAAAAAAAATGCTATCTACTTCAAGACAGAGAATTGATGATCTCTGAACACAGATTGAATTATAATTTTTTCACTTTGTTTTTCTTGTGTTTTTTTTCAATATGACTAATACAGACATATGTTTTTCATAATTCTACATGTATAATTGATGTATTGCTTGCCTTCTCATTGGGTGGTAAGGGGTTTGGAGGGAGGGAAAAATTTCAGAAATTAAAATTGTTTTAAATGAATGTTAAGGGGGCAGCTGGATTGCTCAATGGATTGAGAGCCAGGCCCGGAGTTAGGAGGTCCTAGGTTCAAATATAGCGTCAGGCACTTCCTAGCTATGTGACTCTGGGCAAGTCACTTAACCCCCATTGCCTAACCCTTACCGCTCTTCTGCCTTAGAACCAATAGATAGTATTGATTCTAAGGTGGAAGATAAGGGTTAAACAATAATAATAAATTAATGTTAAAAATAAATAATAAATTGATTTTAAAGGACTTCTAAGCTAGTAATAGAGAACTATTTTTAGAAAAATTAACCATATCACATCACATTAGCTTTCAAAATATTCTGGGTTCTCCCAAAAGGATCTAGTAATTGGAGTCAACTTGAAGTCAGATATCCTCTACTGAGTGTCAAATGATCCCAGTTGATACTATTCATTTATATAGTCTGTGACTAGGGATCCCCCATGTCCTCGGTTTGTATGAGTTAGATCCAATTTTTTGCTACTTCTTTGATGATTAAGACATAGTAAATTGCTTACTGCATCTCCCTTTTTGAAGAAAGTATCCATGACATGCAGGGATAAATTATCTTAGCAAGCAATCTACAGGCCTTTGACTTCTTTCATTTTTTCAATCACCAAACATCGTCCAAAATATTTTCCTTCAATATTTATCCTTTGCAAAAGATGCTGATACATGAGCTACAACTGTCACCTCGATGACCAGTTGTCTTATGCTTACTGTGAAAATTGAAAAATGAGATAATATATCATATTGTCTTTGACATATAACAAAACCAATTCTAGTAACTTCTTTCATATGAGGAAAAGCTGAAATTTTTTTATGTTTTCTGGTAAATGAGAATGTTGATATGAACAATAGAAATGTCTATATAAATATGAAAATGATTCAATTACTCCAATAATGTTTCAAGTTTTTGGCCTTGAGCAAAAAAGAAAATCTCACAGAGTACCAATAGTTAAGCTCAACAAGGTGCTTGGGGTTTACTTGATGGTCTTGATCTTAAGCAAGTTCTCTCTCTCTCTCTCTCTCTCTCTCTCTCTCTCTCTCTCTGTCTCTTTCTCTCTCTCTCTCTTTCTCTCTCTCTCTTTCTCTCTCTCTCTTTCTCTCTCTCTCTCTCTTTCTCTCTCTCTCTCTCTCTCTCTCTCTCTCTCTCTCTCTCTCTCTCTNCTCTTTCTCTCTCTCTCTCTCTCTCTCTCTCTCTCTCTCTCTCTCTCTCTCTCTCTCCACACACACACAAATTTATACATATCTGTCTCAGACTCTCTCTTATTCTAGTCTAACCCCACAATAAAACACATCTTGGCTATGACTCCTCCCCATAGTTTCTTCAAAAACAAATAACAAGAGTTCTTCCCTTAAAAGCAGTATTTCCACAAAATGAGTATCAGGATTCTCACCCCATAGAAATACCTTCATAAAATGCAAAAGACTTATTAAAGATACATCTGAACGAAGATGATCCAAAAATGGAACACACTCAAATAGCCTCACCAAACAACCCCTTTCTGGGACTACTGAACAGATACTTTCCATTTGCCTCAAATTTGTACTTTTCAATCAAATTGCACTGATGATCATTAAGGTGGGCAAGATCCAAGTCTTCTGATCATTCAGGGTCTGACTTTGTCTAGTCTTCTGGCTGGAAATTCCTCCTGCAGCTGGGCTTCTTCTCTGAAATGCATACTACTAAGGAAATAAGAATAGCCATTACTCAATTACAGAACACAGAAAATCTTGGAACTCAGAATTACCAATGAGGTAACCCCCAAAGCTGAAAATATCCATTTCACAGGATCACAATAGTCATTGACCTGTGTTCATCAAAGGAAAAGATGGCAAGAAGAAGGCATCAGCAATAGTTAAGTTGAGGAATTTCCAGTTTCAGACTTCATGCCAGCACATTTCTCCCATGGCCATTTGTTCCTACTGTGGTTTTCCCCCCCTCTGGGGAGAAGGGAAAGGGTATTCCCCACCTCCCATCCCCCACTCCCATTACTACACTCTGGTTAGAAGTACAAGGGAGAGAAATTGCTTGGGAAATGCCCAGCAGAGATGAATCAAGCTATTTTTCCCTTGGATCTCATAGACTTAAGGGGGAGTAGCCTAATGAGACTTCGGTAAAACTAAAGTTAGGGAGAAACTAAAAAAAGAGAGGTATTAAAGTATAAAAGGGAAGAGCTTTCAGATGAAAAATAGATATTCCCCTCACCCTAGAATGGGTCTGAGGCCTGAATAGTTCAATTGCATATGAAAAAACTAACAGGACAATTGATTTTCTTCCAGAGTATAAACTGGATTTACAGTGTATATGTTTCTCCCAAACTTCTTATCTAAATAAGATCCTAAAAAGAATAGGAGAGATAGAACTGACTGAATTAGAACAGATTATCCTTGGGCAAGGTGGAGTGCCTTATTGAAAAAAAAAAAGGGACTGAGGACAGCTAGATAGTTCAGTAGATTGAGAACCAGGTCTAGAGATGCATGATCCTGGGTTCAAATCTGATCTCAGATACTTCCTATCTGTCCCTTAACAGTGACTTAACTCCCATTGCCTATCCCTTACCACTCACTCTTCTGTCTTGGGACTGATTCGAAAGAAAGAAAGAAAGAAAGAAAGAAAGAAAGAAAGAAAGAAAGAAAGAAAGAAAGAAAGAAAG
>NW_025388145.1:0-7340 GCF_016433145.1 Gracilinanus agilis | reverse complement strand
AATCTCTCTCTCTCTCTCTCTCTCTCTCTCTCTCTCTCTCTCTCTCTCTCTCTCTCTCTCTCTCTCTTAGAATAAATACTGTGTATTATTTCCAAGGCAGAAGAACAGAGTTAGGGCTAGGAAATGGGGGTTAAGTGACTTGTTCAAGGTCACAAAGCTAGGAAGTATGTGACACCAGATTTGAACCCAGGACCTTCTGTCTCTGAACCTGGCTTTCATTACACTGAACCGCCTAGCTGCCCCCTCTGAATCTCTTTCTTCAAAATTTACTCTTTGGCAGGTAGAGATGAAGTTGAAGGTCAAGTGTTAATACTGGTGTACAGAAATCAATTGGCAGTGGCAATGAAAGGGGTAAATGAGGTTGGGGCAGCAGATTTCTAAACCCATGAGCCATAGACAGTCAGGGTTTCAGGGAATCTGGGTAGGGTTAGGAGATGGGGGAATTTAGAGAACTTTAGAAGGTGAAAGCCCCATGGCAAGAGGTAAAGGTCCACTGAGCCAAATCTAAAGAGATACCCAAGATCCTTTGCATAGGAGGCAAAGCTTTAGAAATAGGAAATAAGCTGTCCAATTCAATCAGTCCCCTGGGAGAGACTGATACCAAGCCCTAGTTACATAACTCTCCAACAAGAGGCTGAAGTGTTTACTAACAGCTACAGTCATGGAAATTACTTACATAACTCCCAACACTGGGGAGGTTTCTGTCTGTCACATGGAAAGAGCTGGGGGGGGGGCGGCGTTAAGGGGGAGAAGGGGGAAGAAGATTTTGTTTCCCAGCCTGAATTTAATTCTCTTCTTTTCCAAACTCTGGGCTTTGCCTACCGCCCCCCATCAAAGATTTAGGGACTTAGGAGGATCTTAGGGTAGCTGAAGACAGGCAATTAGATTTCTCACATCAAAACTCCTGTGGCCCAGATAAACCCAAATAATTCCTAGATTTCTCTAGAGCGTGGTATTAGAACAAAGAGCATTAACCCCATCTTACCTCAGAGAGCCTGAGAGGAAGAGGAAAATGAAAAGTATTTGGGGACCGGGAAGAGACGAGAAGAGGAAGCCAAGGCCAACAGTCTGGAGGAGAAACTCCAGAACAGAAGGATGGGAGGCAGAGGTTAGGGGGAAGAGGAAGGGACAGGAACCTGGATTTGGGAGAGGGCAAAACATTGGCATATCCATGAAAGCACAACAACAATCCCATCTCCCACCCAAGAGACCATGAGCCATCCTCTGGAAGCCTGTTCCTCGGGGAATTGTTATGCAAGGGGGACCCTGAGAAAGCTTATGGATGTACGGATGTCTTTAGTTTTTCTCCTTGTGGAACTTGGGAATGAAATCAGAGCCGTAATGGACAATCGTTGTGCCAAAAAAAGAAGTAGGAAATGAACTTTCAAGGCTCCATCATGGGGAAACAGAAACCCTGAGAAAGAAAAGGTTGGGGAAAGCAAGTTAGGTTCAGCTAAGAAGGAACTCACCTGGGGAATAGCTACCATCTGGTAGCTCCCTGTTTTAACTAATTCTTCTTTCCATACAGGTACTAAGCTCAACAGTAGTAAGTGTTCTAGGTGGCCCCCTAAATTTCAGTGCCCTGGGAAAAATCCCTGATTGCCCTGTCCTAGTTGTGGCTCAAGTCGACAAGCAACAAGTGAGCCCCTCTTCCTCTAGGCAAGGGACTACTAAGAGCTCTACCAAGTTCATCTCTAAGATCCCAGACACTTGTTCCAAATGTGACACTGGGCAAATCACTTCACCTAGCCCTGAGCCTCAGTTCCCTTATCTGTAAAATTATTGATTTGGACTAGATAACCTGTGCTCTCCTTAGACTTGGTTAGTCTTTTAGGCAAGTGAGTTTCCTGTGCCCAGTCCTTTGAGGGAAACAGGAAAAGTATAACAGCTAATAATAATAATTCTTGACTTTATTATAGAGTGCATTGAGACACCAAGGCATTTTGCATTTAATGTCTCATGAATCTCAGAGTGGCTTCAAGATGTAGGTGCTATAATGATTTTTTTATTCCCATTTTATAGATGAGCAAAGTGAGACTCGAAGAAGCTAAGCAGCTTTTCCCTGCTCATATAATTGGTGTCAGAGGTAGTATTATTGAATCACACAACCTTAGGGTTGGAAGAGTGGCCTTGGAGGCCACTAGTTCAGCTGGTGCCTGGATAAAATTCCCTTTTACAAAATACCTGACGGGGACCATCCAGTCTTTACTTATAATTATGTTATCATTCTATCATATTTGCATATTCTATTTCTATGTAGATTATAGTTCTACATTATGCATGTTTATATATAATCTATAATGATAGATTCTATTTCTTTGTACATTTCTACATATTATAGATTACACATGTATGTATATGTCAAACATATTTCTACATTCTATATTATTCTTTAATAGTAGAATAACATTTGAACTTTAGAAAAATAGATTTTCACTTTCTCCAAATATTTCTAAAGGTTTCTATGAAAAAACTCAAACCAAAACAAAAACAGAAATCCTGGCTGACGGCGTGGACTTGAACATCAGCCCGGTCAGTTCCTGGAAAGGCTACATGAGGCTGGGATATTTGGTATGCAAATCAATGGGGAACATCAGGTAATGCCTGTTTTTAAATCTGAATCACTAAATCGTTAGAAGGGATTCTATTTAAATATTTTGCAGGGCTAACAAAACAGCCACAGGGGTACCATGACCTGAAAATATCTCTAGGGCTGTCAGTTTGTCATGACAGTTGGAGACAGATCTACATGTAGGGCTGTTGTGTTGTGTTGTTTTTTTCTGGAGGGGGCTGCTTTTTTTTTTTTTTGTCTCATGTTAGGTCCAGGCCTGGGATGTGCATAGCAAAAGAAGACCTCTAATACTGAGCCATCTATGATGAATGCCAAATAATAGTTAATAAGTTGTATAGAGTTCAAAAATGGTAGACATCATTCTGGGATCGAGGAGATCTTTGAATGCCAGACTGGAGAGTTCATTAAGGATTCTGGAGGCAGAAGGAATCATTGAAGGTTCTGGAGTACATGAGTGACATGATAGGAATGAATTTAAAAAAAAAAACTTGCCTTATTTCAGAACAGCTATCTACTAGGGAGGCTGTAGGTAAAGAGAGGACAGCTAGGTGGCACAGTGGATAGAGTGTCAGGTCTGGAGGTAAGAAGACTTACCCATCTTTCTGAGTTCAAATTTGGCCTCAGACACTTACTACCTGGATGACCCTGGGCAAGTCACTTAGCCCTGTTTGCCTCAGTTTCCTCATCTGTAAAATGGGCTGGAGATGGAAATGGCAAACCACTTCAGTATATCTTTGCCAAGAAAACTCCAAATGAGGTCACAAAGAGTTGGACACAATTGAAAAATGATTAAACAACAACAAAGGTAAGGAGGCCAGCTGGGAGGCTATGGCAATAGTCTAAGAGTGTGTAGGGGGGGGCTAATGAAATAGAGGATTTGGGGATAAGATTCTTATTTAATCTTGACTCAGAATTCTAAGTGGATCCTGTCACTGAGGACTAGAGAAGTTATGGCCCACTGTCCTAGACTATCATATTCAATTCTGAGCACCACAGTGAACAAAGGACAAGGTCCAACTGGAGGATCACTAGAGAAGAACCCCCAGAATTATGAAGGACCTTATGGCCTTTGAGCAGGAGCATCCTCAAAAATGTTTAACAACCATCTCTCTAGGAAGGAAACATATCCCCGATACACTTTTAAATTTAGTCTGCATTGTTAACCTTTCCTCCAGCATTTTCTTAAGTCTAGACAATCAGCAAAACAATAAATCAAGTCTTACATTTGCCTGTTTCCAAGATTTCAAAGCTCCCATTGAAAATGTCAGCAACTGGCTCTGAACATGAGTGAAGTCCAACACCCCTCTGCAAAGGAGTATAGATTTAGAGTCGAAAGGAAGCCTCTAGGTTCCAAAGTCAAAAGCCTTCATTTTACAGATGAAGAAACTGAGGCCCAGGGAAAGTAAAGGATTTGCCTGGAGTTACATGGGTCAGATTAAGTGACCCCTTTGGAAATTGAAACTAGATCTTCTGATACTAAATTCACCACCTTTTCCGCTGCACCCGATTGCCTTTCTCAAGTGGATTTGAAATGGAAACCCTCTGAGATCCCTCCCAATTTTGTCACTGTGAATTTGTGATGCAATCGTCCAGTCCCCAGTTCAGAGGGAAAACCATTGTTGTAACATGACTAAATTGTTTGTTGACAGCAGATAGTTGGGTTAGATCTTGCCAACATGGTGACTCAAGAAGAGATCGTGTCACTTCTCTGGTCTTAAACAACTTTGCTCTTACAATGCCCTCTCGTGCTCCTCTCCTCCATCCTCGGGCAGGACAGCAGGATGTAGCATGGCAAGATGAAGGGCAGGAGCTAGCAGAAGAAGGTGCCTAGGCTCTGTGAGACGAGCCTGGTTTTGCTAGGCTGAAGACTCTCCAGCCCCGCTACTTTTAGTCTGCTTGGGATCATGGTGCCTGACAACCTAAACTGGGAATCTGGGAGCAGCATGTTCACAGCCAAGACCAGCTGTCTTTTAGCTGAGCTTCCTGGCAGGCATCGGGATTAATGAATGATGAAGCATAAGCACATGGCCTTCCCCTCCCACTGCCCTGCAGGTCAGGGCCCACATCTTCCTTGTAAAGGACTCCAAGACCTAGGCGCCATGTTCCCCCTAAACCCAGAGCTATTTGCTCTGTAGAAAGATGGGATGGGTCAGACCCCAAGGCCAGGAGTCATGGCACCAGAAAGGGCTAATGGTTTTCCCTAACTACTTTGGAGTCAGGAAGAGATCTCCAAGGTAAAGACATCTCACAGATGCGTCCCACTCCAACCCTGCCTCTTCTCAGCAGCTCTAATCAAGAGCTGACATTAGGAACCACCAGCTGGTTATAAAGTCTCTAGGAAGGCACAAATACTCCTGGTTCTCTGCCAAGTTTCAAAGGGCTACTGGACAAATTTTTTTTAACCCTTACCTTCCATCTTAGAATCAATACTGTGAATTGGTTCCATGGCAGAAAAGAGTTAAAAGACTGGCAATAGGGGTTAAGTGACTTGCCCAGGGTCACACAGCTAGGAAGTGTCTGAGGCCAGATTTGATCCCAAACATCTTGTTTCTAGGCCTGGATCTCAATCCACTGAGTCATCTACCTGCCCCCAGATGTTAGGCAATCTTAAAGAAGGAAGGAGCTTTTAAGGTCATCTAGTTCAAGTTCTTATTCAGTGCAAGAATTCCTCCTACATGTGGATTCTACAGATTTTTGTTTGTTTATTTTTAACCCTTACCTTCTATCTTAGAATCAATACTATTAGTTCCAAGGCAGAAGAGTGGTAATGGCTAGGAAAGAAGGGTTAAGTGACTTGCCCAGGATCACACAATTGGGAAGCATCTGAAGTTGGATTTGAACCCACAACCTCCTAGCTCTATCACTAAGCCATCTAATTGCTCCAAGAGATTCTAGAGTTTTTGTCAGAACACTTTCATGATTAAGATCTTACTACCTTTTGAGGAAACGGGTCCTGTTTACAGATAGTTCTAATAATATAGTGTTTTTGCATTTAGTTGAAGCCAGATAAATGTTTGTTAAATAGAATTGGAAGTTTTGAGTTGTTTTGAACCAAAATCTGCATACTTATAAGTCCCCCCCCCCCCATTGGTCTTAAATCTTCCTTCTAGGACCAAGAACAGGTCTGATCCCTTTTCCACATGCTGGTCTTTAAAGCATTTGAAAATGGCCTTGGGTACCATCTCTCTCCTAAATCTTCTAATCCAATCCAATCTACATTTATTAAGTAGCTACTATGGGCCAGAAACTGTACTAAGTGTTAGGGTTGTAATTAATAAAAAGAAAGACAGTCCCTTCTTCCAAAGAGCTTACCATCTAATTGGAGGAATGAAGAAAGCAATACACAAAAGAAGCAAGAAAGCAGGGATGGGGACACCACGGTGGGTACCTGGCTGAAGGGCATCTTGTTTCCTGGAGTAGAAACCAGGAGAATGGCAGTCTGGTCTTCTCTAGGCTAAGCTAAACATCCCAGTTCCTTTAACAAATTCTCATACAAATTTTTGCATGGCATAGTGTTCAGTCCTTTGACTCTCTTGGTTACCTTTCTCTGAAAACATCTCAGTTCATTAATATTCTAGTTGGGAGGTAGCTGGGTGGCTCAGTGGATGGAGAGCCAGGCCTAGAGATGGGAGGTCCTGGGTTCAGACATTTCCCAGTTGTGTGACCCTGGGCAAGTCACTTAACCCCCATTGCCTAGCTCTTACCACTCTTCTGCCTTGGAACCATTACACAGTATTGATTCTAAAATGGAAGGTAAGGGGGGTAGCTGGGTAGCTCAGTGGATTGAGAGCCAGGCCTAGAGATGGGAGGTCCTAGGTTCAAATGTGGCCTCAGACACTTCTCAGTTGTGTGACCCTGGGCAAGTCACTTGACCCCCATTGCCTAGCCCTTACCACTCTTCTGCCTTGGAGCCAATATACAGTATTGACTCCAAGACAGAAGGTGAGGGTTTAAAAACAAATAAACAAACAAACAAACAAACAAACAAATAAAATGGAAGGTAAGGATTTCAAAATATATATATTCTACTTAAAGTTCCGCCCCCTACCCCCCACCCCGAACTAAAGACAAAACCTTAACCAGATGAAGCATGGCCAAAGCTTTTTTTTTTTAAATCCTTACCTTCCATGGATTACCAATGCTGTGTATTGGTTCCAAGGTAGAAGAGCAGTAAGGGCCAGGCAATAGGGATTAAATGACTTACCTAGGGTCACACAGCTAGGAGGTGTCTGAGGTTAGATTTGAACCCAAGACCTTCTGTCTCCAAGGCTGACTCTCAATCCACTGAACCACTTAGCTACCCCCCACCCCAAGAGCTGTTTTCAATGGGACAATTGCCTTCCATACTCTAGACTTCTGTTATGCTGCTGCAGCCTAAAATCCTGTTACCTACTGATGGATGAATGCCGCATGTAGCCCGCACTATCTAGGAGGCCCCAGCCAAAAGGGAGGGCTTGCATTTTACTTCCTGTCCATCTTTTCCCCTACCCACAACTTAGCTTTCCAGTTCTGAAATCAGAATCAAATCAATAGTGCCACTAGGAAGGAGACATCCACCTGCTTCCTTATGGCTCCACTTATCAGCCCTCCAAGCCAAGACATTTTCTAAGCCAAAACCTTCTTTCCTAATCAACACATCTTTGTGTACATTGTCTCTGCCATTCCAGTGGAAGCTCCTTGAAAGCACGGGCTGTCTCTGCTTTGAATTTGAGATGCCGGCTCTTAGAACTGAATACATCAGCTCGATTCATTTTTAGTGAATATGTGC
>NW_025388144.1:0-4905 GCF_016433145.1 Gracilinanus agilis | reverse complement strand
CTCACGTCTGTGATTTTATCCCGCCCGGGTAGAGGGCATCCACAGTGCCTTAGCCTGAGGGTCCTTCCTTTCCTCTCTGTGTCCCAGGATTTTCTGGCAGACCGAGGAAGCCTGCGGCCCCTTTCTTAGAGTTAATGCTTTCAAAACTCGTCATTAAATGCAATATTAGATGTCAGCGCGAGCTGAGTAAAAATTAGGACGGGATCTTTTTTCATCCGAGTCCACAATTCCCCGAAACCTAACCACGGCTTCCCCCCAAGGTCGAGGGGGTTCGCGGGACACAGGTTAGGAGTCTCGGCCATAGTAAATGGCTTTTATGATTTGCTACCCCTGAAAACATCCCTCAGCAGATAACCTGGAAATGAACTCCTTATATTTACGTAGGTTCTTTGAACAAAGTCATCTCTTGCCTGGCCCACATCCAAAGCTTTTCTAAGCAGAGCTTGCCGGACCTTAAGCGCAGCATTCAAGGCTCTAATTGTTGGCATTGGCTCTCCTGTTAGAACGGGAGCTCTCTGAAAGGACAGACTTAATGTTTTGTCTTTCTAGATCCCTCTAACACGGAGCACGTTGCTTGGCACATAGTAAATGCTTGCTTAATAAGTGCTTATTGATTGACTGACTGATCAAAGGCTTAGACCAAAAGTAGGGGGAAGGGATCAAAGGCAATTTTTTTGAAAATGATGAACATGTTGGAAAGAAGTGAAAAATGGCCATCTATAGAGAAGAGCTGAACCAAACGTCAACAGATTTTTAACTTGCCACCCATGTTCTCACTTCATTCTGCTGCACTAATGGAGGGGGTAAATCTTCGAGCAGAGTCTGGTATAAACTGTTATTAGCAATGTCCTTCCCAAGATCTTGATTTCGTAACGCCCACCCTTAAATATTTTTGTTATTAACTGGCAGACTGCAGCATGCTGATGCTCTATTTGGGTCTGCTACAGATTTAAAAAGAGCCCACGCAGGGTAGCTGGGTAGATATCTCAATGGATAGAGAGCCTGACCTGGAGACAAGAGGTTCTGGGTTCAAATCTGACCTCAGACACTTCCTCGCTGTGTGACCCTGGGCAAGTCACTTGACCCCCATTGCCTAGCCCTTACCACTCTTCTGCCTTGGAACCAATATACAGTATTGATTATGGAAGGCGAGGGTTTAAAAGAAAAGAGCCTACTCATGATTTTCCAATTCTATATCTGAGTATCATTTATCCTCTTCAAAACCACACAGACTAAATATTAAAAGAGGAAGGAAAATAGCAAGCTTGACATATACCAGCCACTGAGCATTGCAACACAGTCTCCAAAATGCACGACCTCCTCATGCTTGTGGCAGCCAAAGACAGATGAGAGGGGGCAGCTGGGTAGCTCAGTGGAGTGAGAGTCAGGCCTAGAGATGGGAGGTCCTGGGTTCAAATCTGGCCTCAAACGCTTCCCAGCTGTGTGACCCTGGGCAAGTCACTCGACCCCCGTTGCCCACCCTTACCACTCTTCCACCTAGGAGCCAATACACAGAAGTAAAGGGTTAAAAAAGACAGATGAGAAACTTTCTCTTTCTCCTGGTGCAGATCAGGAAGTTGAGGTGGGTCAAATAGGCTGGGTCTGCTAACAGAGGAGAATTCTGAAAGGTAGGAAGAAGAAGTAGGTGGTTCTGCTGGCCTCCTGCCCAGAGTCAGTGGTCTCCAGACCGTAAATATCATCTCATCCAACCCCTGTCTTTTGTAGATGAGGAAGATGAGGTTCAGAGGGAGGAGGAGACGTCCCCCAAATCATGTACTTGGGAAGAAGCAGAAATACTAGAGTCTCCTCCATGCCTTTCCCACAATACCAAGGGACCCCTTAGGAGATCAGTGTGAGAGACAGGTCAGGAAGGATGGCTTCAATGCTTGGTCATCATCCAAACTACTCTGCAAGAGTTCTGTTAATAAATGATACAGAGATAGCTTCAGGGGGGTGGTTTAAAGTTAGATATCCGTTCAAAGGGGCCGGGACGCTGAGCGGCGGCAGTCACATCTCAGGCCTAATGCTTAGGAGAAAATTCCAAACTTGTAAACCAAGGGTTTGGGGATCACTTTTCAGCCAAAAAATGAAAACCCCCACGGAATTGGCAGATTGTTAGGATTACTTTATAAAATTGGCAGCTTAAAAAAAATAAGACTCTGCACCATTATTAACCTACTAATCAAAAGAACTCAGATTGGGCAAGTGTGGGAGGAAATACATCAGGAGGAAGAGAAGGGGAGGGAACGGGGCAGCTCACCCAAGCCCACACTTTCATGGAGCCCACGGGGTGATGTGACTTGCCTACGTGGGTCAATGATAGCATAAGTAGGGATTTGAGCCCAGGTTCTCTAACCTTAAATCTCACGTCCCGTCCCCTTCATCAAGCTGTTGCTTTAGTCTAGATCAGGGGTTCCCAAACTTTTTTGGCCTCCCGCCCCCTTTCCAGAAAAAATATGACTTAGTGCCCCCTGGAAATGATGAAACTATTTACTGAAATCAGAATAGAATGTAATACAAAAAAAGAGTGGCCATCACTGCTCCCCTGGATCGTTGCTGCACCCACCAGGGGGCGGTGGCGCCCACTTTGGGAATCACTGGTCTGGGTGGTGGGATTTGACTCGTGATGGCAGGTCAGAATCCACAACAAGTAGAATCTGGTAGAATGGAAACTCCTTGAGGGCAGGAACTGTTTAGATCTTGCTTCTGCATCCCCAGACCTTGGCACAGTGACTTTCCCAGAGTAGTATGAGTTTAATAATAAATGTTTGCTTAATTGAACTGAATATCTTGTGTTCAAACCACTGGACCGTGGGAAGTAACTAGATGTGAGTACATGCCAGTATGGGTGCTAGTCACACTCCTTTCTTAGAGCGAAGGGCCCCATACTGCACGTCACACCTATTGGATGGCAGGACAGACCCCCTGATGTCCCTCATCCTACATGGCCTCTAAGAGATGATGCTAGAATCAGAGGATCACAGATGTGGAGCAAGAATGGATCTTGGAGGTCCTCATGTCCAAAAACAGAAAACAGAAGCCCCAGAAAGGGAGGGTAACTTGCCCAAAGTCAAGCAAATAGAAAGTAGAAGAGTCAGGATTTGAACCCACATCCTCAGACTCCAAATCAGAGGTCACTAATGCAGCCTAATATCGGTTTCTTCAATTCCCACTCGAAGACAAGGCAAGTACTTAGAGTTACTTACTTAGAATCAAGCCAACTCCATTGGCGAGGGATCCAACCCAAGCAGTCTTCCCTTTCCCTTCCTTGAAAATATCCAACCACTCGATGTATAAGACTCCAACAGCCAACGGGGACCCATAGCACAAAAACTGAGTAAAGAAGGAGGCCACGACAATCACCCAGCCCCATCCGCCATCCGGAGGCTTTTTTGGTTCCATTATTAAGCGAAATCAGGAGGTGGTTCACAGGCAGGTCCTGAGCAAAAATACAAACACAAAAGAAAAGGACATTTAGAGGTCAGTGTAGGTTGTGCCCCTGTGAAGCTGCCATCTCGTTCGTTCACTCAACCCCAGACGTACAAAGCCTCAGTGAAAAAGAGTCTGAGCCTGCCTTCAAGGAACTTACATTCCTATAAAAGGAAACAAATAAATAAATGCAATTTAGAGAGAGAGAGCATAAGCCAGGCAGAAAGAGCACATTCACTTTTTCATACTTAATTATTTAAAACATACACATATGTATATATTATTATATGTATTATGTATCATTACATGTATAATATATTATGTATTCTAAAAGTATATACACGAATAGCAAAAATCTTTGGACTCTCCCATTCAGGACAAGATATTTTTGGAAGTTAAGCTTTCCTAAAGGCCTTCAAATTCATGATTCTCTGATGCCATCAATCCCACATACTCTGGCAGCTGCAGGGAAGCTTTGAACTCAAGACCTTTGACCACGCGACAAATGCACGCCCTAACAATTCCGCCATATCAGGCTACTTCCTACTGAAAATGTAACTTAGGATCATAGATTTCAAACTAGAAGGAATCTTAAGAGCTCATCAAAATCAATTTGCAGAGAAAATGAGGCCTATCAAGGCTTAAAGGTTCAACCAGTCCATAAACATTTGTTGAGCACTTAGTAAAGGCCACACATTGTAGGTGTGCAAAGACAATGACCAAATCGTCCCTATCTTCAAGGAGCTTCCATGGGGGAGAACATATGACATAGGACAAATTATCCAAAAAATAGAGAGAACCTTGAAGAGAAAGAGAATCTGGAGGTGGGAGGAGAGGGCAGGAAAGACTTCAGGAAGAAGAGAAATCCATGTGATCATGAGTCAGAGCTGGAAGGCATCTTAGAAGGCATCTAGTGCAAGTCCTTGGTTTTTTAGAGGAAGAAACTGGCCTACGGTCATAATAACTGATAGATAGCTGAACCAGGACAAGAAAGTCCTCTCTCCCCTGCACTGGAGGGCCTGTTTCTCTAGTCTTCCATTTATGACAGGAGATTTAATCATCTACCCACTGTTAGAACAATCTGTTCATTTTTTAGCTGAGGGGCACTATGCTGACCCCAGGGTCCACTTGGTCCTCTTCTCTGACGTTTCCCAGTTTTCTATTAAATGAAAAGGGAGAAGTACAATAATAATCGCTCAGAGCCCCCAGTTAGGAAAATTCCTAACAGGCAGAGATTTGACTCTCTTCATTGCTTTCTATTTATATTCATCTCTAGCTAAGCAGTTGGTACAGTTGATAAAGTGCTGGGTATGGAGTCAGGAAGATTCATCTTCTTGAATTCAAATCATGCCTCAGACACTTACTGGCTATGTGACCCTGGGCAAGTCACCTGTTTGCCTTAGTTTCCTCATCTGTCAAGTGAGCTGGAGAAGGCAATGGCAAACCACTCCAATATTTTTTGTCAAAAAAAAAAAA
>NW_025388143.1:10561-11743 GCF_016433145.1 Gracilinanus agilis | reverse complement strand
TTAATTCAATAGTTCTTTTACTTTCGATTTTATTAATTTCTCCCTTGGTTTTTAGTATTTCTAATTTAGTTTTCATCTGGGGATTTTTAATTTGCTCACTTTCTAATTTTTTGAGTTGCATGCCCAATTCATTGATCTCTGCCCTCCTTAATTTGTTAATATATGCACTCAAGGATATAAATTTCCCACTGAGTACTGCCTTGGCCTCATCCCACAGATTTTGGTAGGATGTCTCATCATTGTCATTTTCTTCAATGAAATTGTTGATTGTTTCTATGATTCCTTCTTTGACAAATTGGTTTTGAAGAATCATATTATTTAATTTCCAATTAGTTTTTGATTTTCCTGTCCAAGTGCCCTCACTAATTATTATTTTTATTGCATTATGATCTGAGAAGGTTACATTTATTATTTCTGCTCTTTTGCATTTGTTTGCCATGATTCTATGCCTATAACATGGTCAATCTTTGTGAATGTGCCATGTGCAGCTGAGAAGAAGGTGTATTCCTTTTTGTCCCTATTTATTTTCCTCCACATATCAATTAGATCTAATTTTTCTAGGACTTCATTCACCTCTCTTACCTCTTTCTTATTTATTTTTCGGTTTGATTTATCTAGATCTGACAGAGGGATATTTAGATCTCCCACTAGTATGGTTTTACTATCTATTTCCTTCTTGAGCTCTGCCAGTTTCTCCTTTATGAATTTGGGTGCTATGCCACTTGGTGCATACATATTGAGTAGTGTTATTTCCTCATTGTTTATACTGCCTTTAATCAGGATGTAATGACCTTCCCTGTCTTTTTTAATCATATCTATTTTTACTTTGGCTTTGTCAGAAATCATAATAGCCACTCCTGCCTTCTTTTTCTCATTTGAGGCCCAAAAAATTTTGCTCAAACCCTGAACCTTAAACTTGTGTATGTCCACCCGCCTCATATGTGTTTCTTGTAGACAACATATGGTGGGATTTTGGTTTCTAATCCACTCTGCTATTTGTTTCTGTTTTATGAGCGAGTTCATCCCATTCACATTCAGAGTTATAATCATCAGTTGTGCATTTGCTGACTTTTTCAAATCCTCCCCCAATCCTATCCCTTCTCCTTAAGCTATTTCCTTTAAAACCAGTGGTTTGCTATTAAGACCCTATCCCTTATCCCCTCCCTTGATTGACTTCCCTTT
>NW_025388143.1:0-10474 GCF_016433145.1 Gracilinanus agilis | reverse complement strand
CCCTTGGTTTATCCCTTCTAACTTTCTCAGAAGTGTTAGATAAGAGTTTTATTTCCCAATGGATAGTATAGCTACTCTTCCCTCTCCGGGTTGATTACACTGAGAGTAAGGTTTGATTATTACCTCTTTATGCTCTCTTCCTCTCCTTCTTATAATAGTATTTGTCCCCTCTCCCTCCCATGCCCTCTTTGTGTGTAATAGAATATTCTATTTTCTTATTCACTCAAGTTTCTCTTGGTGTCCCCTGCTATTCACCCCCTCTTTCCCATCCCCCATGCCATCTTAGATTATTTAGTGTTCCACCCTCACCCTGCTAATTATTCTTCTGATTACTATAATAGTGGATATTATAATAGTGAATAGAGTTCACTACAGAGAATTAAACATAACATTTCTCTACATAGGAATACAGATAATTAGATCTCACTGAGGCCCTTAAAAAGGCAAATTTAAAAATTATAAGTTTTCTTTCTTTCCCCTCTGTATCTTATTTACCTTTTCAGGTTTCTCTCGATTTTTGTGGTTCTAGATATCAAACTTTCCATTTAGCCCTGGTCTTTTCTGTGCAAATACCTAGAATTCTTCAATTTTGTTGAATGCCCATACTTTCCCATGGAAATATATAGTCAGTTTTGATGGGTAGTTGATCCGTGGTTGTAGGCCCAGCTCTCTTGCATTTCTGAATATTGTATTCCACGCCTTGCGGTCTTTTAGCGTTGAGGCTGCCAGATCCTGTGTGATCCTGATTGGTGCTCCTTGATATTTGAATTGTTTCTTTCTGGCTTCTTGTAAGATTTTTTCTTTTGCTTGGAAACTCTTGAATTTTGCAATGATATTTCTTGGTGTTTTCCTTTCTTGATCGAATGTAGTGGGTGTTCTATGGATCCTTTCAATGTCTATGTTGCCCTCTTGTAAGACTTCAGGGCAATTTTGCTGAATTATTTCTGTTAGTATGGAGTCCAGGTTTCTATTAATTTCTGGTTTTTCTGAAAGACCGATTATTCTCAAATTGTCTCTTCTAGACCGGTTTTCTTGGTCTGTCACTCTCATTGAGATATTTCATGTTTCCTTCTATTTTTTCAGTCTTTTGGCTTTGTTTTATTTGTTCTTGTTGTCTTGAGAGATCATTAGTTTCTACTTGCTCAATTCTAGCCTTTAGGGATTGATTTTCGGCTATAATCTTTTGGTTTTCGGCCATAATCTTCTGGTTTTCGGCCATAATCTTCTGGTATTCCTTTTCAATCTGGTCATTTCTGGAGTTCAATTTGCTTATCAGTTCATTTGGTTTCTGATCCTCACTTTCCAATTGCATAATTCTACCTTTTAAACAGTTATTTTCTTGCCAGATCTCTTCCATTTCCCTCAAAATCTCAGTTTTGAACTCTTCCATAGCTTGTGAGGAGTTTTCCTTATTTGAGGAGGGTCTGGATGCTTGTTTGTTCTCCTCCTCTGTTTGCTCGGTTGTCTGGATTTTCTCTGTGTAAAAGCTGTGGAGTGTTAAAGACTTCTTTTTCTTATTGTTATTCTTTCTCTTCTGAACTTCCTGAGGCTGAGTAGCCATCATTAGCCCAGCAGCTTCTCAGATTTATCCTCGTGCTCATTGTCTGTTCGCGATCTATTGGCTCCTGAGGTCTGAGTTCTGTTTTTTTCCAAGGTCAATCCCCCTGGTAGACCCCCTTGCTTGATCCTCTGCCGGAGGTTTCTTTACAAGTCTCAGGGAGCTACTTCCACAGTCGTATACCCGTCCACACTGGTTCCCCACTTAGGCTTTAGTTCCTGTCTGTGTCTGCCTCCACCCACGCCTCCGCAGTGCCTGTGTTCTGCTCAACCTGCTCTGTGCGCCCTGCCTCCTGCTCCCGCGCGCTCAGATTTCGCCTGTGTTCTTTGGCTTAATGGGGTCCTAAGTCTTGCTGCTCTCAGGAACAGGCCCCGGAGCTGCCAATGACTCGATGGGTGCCCCAAACTTGCTCTCTTTCTTTTTAGCTGGCTTCAGAGCTCTAGGTCTTGTGTGTGGAGGGGGTGGTGGTGGGGCAGTTGCTCAGCCCGGGATTTAGTGAGAGCCCTTTATAGCCTGGAAATGTCTCGATTCCACGTACCTTCCACGCTGTGCCCTGTTGTGGGGTTCCTCCGTTCGTCTGGACTTGTTTTTATGTCCCCTTGAGGAGTTTTGTGTGTTTTGGTCAGGAGAGGTTAAGGGCTGCTTCTTACTCTGCCTCCATCTTAACCCGGAACCCTTACCCATTTATTTTTATCTCTAACATATAGACATAGTGCTGGTATTATTGAATCAAATGGTATGCATTTTTTATAGCACTTTGGGGATAATTCCAAATAGCTCTCCAGAATGGTTGGATCAATACACAACTCCAACAACAATTCATTTTCATCCCAATTTTGCCAAATCCCAAAATCCCCTCCAACATTTATCACTTTCTTTTATTGCCATATTGACCAACTAGATAGGTGTGAGGTTGTTTTAATTTGCATTTCCTTAATCAACAGTGATTTAGAACAATTTTTTCATATGATTATTGATAGATTTTATATCTTCATGTGAAAACTGCCTATTCATAAACTTTGACCATTTATCAATTTATATTTTTGTAAATATTTGCCCATTTCACCTACATCATCAACTTTATTGTCACATGATTAGACAAAGTAGCTCCTAATGATTCCTTTAATTTCCTATTCTTTGAATGTGAAATCAAATTTTTTATTTTTGATCCTGGTAATTTGATTCTCTTCTTTCTTTTTTAAAATCAGATTAATAAATTCTTTATTAATTTTATTGGTTTTTAACAGAATAAGTCCCATTCTTATTTATTAGTTCAATAGTTCTTCTACTTTCTATTTTATTAGTTTCTCCTTTGATATTTAGGATTTCCAGGTTAGTCTTTAACTAGGGATTTTTAATTTGTTATTTTTCTAGTTCATTTTTTTTATTATATACCAAATTCATTGATCTGCTATTTCTCTATTTTCTTGATATAAGCACTCAGGGATATAAATTTTCCCCTGAGTACTGCTTTGGCTATAGCCAACAAATTTTGATATGTTGTTTCCTCATAGTAATTCTTTTCAATGAAATCAGTCATCATTTCTATAATTTTTTCTTTCACCCAACCATTTAAAATATTAGTCTCCAGGTAATTTTTAATTTGCTTTTCCATGAATTCTCATTGACTATAATTTTTATTACATTATTATTTGAATAAATCACATTTATTATTTCTGCTTATCTGAATTTGGTTGTGAAGTTTTTATACCCTAATACAGTGATGGGCAATCTTTTGAGCTTGGTGTGTCAAAATTAGTCGAAAAAGCAAGCATAACTCTGGTGGTGTGTCACTTTGAGAAAAAACAAACACACAAATAATTTTGTGATATTTATAGTTTAAATAACAAAAATGTATAATTGTAATATATAACTGTATTTAATGAACCAAAAACTAATTATTGAACTTACCTGCTTAGTGACAGTTGTTACCTCCAGCACAGAGTGTTTACATCACACTACAGCAAATGTTTAATCCTTGGCATGTGGCTCCACACTTCTCTGTATAATGCCACATAAAGCTGTGTGTCATTGAAAATGGCACATGTTTCCTAGGTTTGCCATCAATGTCTTACTACATAGTCAGTTTTTTGTATATGTACCATGGGTTGCTAAAAACAAAATATATTCCTTTTTATCTCTATTCAGTTTTCTACAGACCCCTATTAAATGTACTTTTCTAAAATTTAATTCATTTCCTTTACTTTTTTCCTAATATTTTTAGATTTATCTAGTCCTTATAGGGGAAGGTTGAGATCCCCCACTAGCATAGTTTTCTTTCTGTTTCCTCCTTAAGCTCCTTTAGTTTCTCTTTTAAAAATGCTATACCATTTGGTGCATATATATTAAATACTGATAATTACTTCATTGTCTATTTTACCTTTTACCAACATGTAATTACCTTCCATATGTCTTTTAGTTGGATCTATTTTTTGCTTTTACTTTGTCTGAGATAACGATTGCTGCTTCTGTTTTTTTCATCTCAGTTGAAGCCCAATAGATTCTACCCCAGCCAGATCTTTACCTTTATGTGTGTCTATCTTGTCTCAAATGTGTTTCTAATGAATAACATATCATAGATTCTGATTTTAAATCCTCTCTGCTATTCACTTTCTTTTTATGGGTGAATTCTTCATATTTACATATACAGTTATGATTACTATCTGTGTATCCCCTCCATATTGTTTTCCCCTCTTAACCTTATTCTTTTTCCTTTACTCTCTCCCACCTCACTAGTGTTTTGCTTTTAATCACTCCTCTCATTCACCTTCCCTTATATTACTTTGTCCCTTCCACCACCACACTTTTTAGTCCCCTTCCACTTCTCTAAAGGGTAATATAGGTTCCTATATCCCAATGGATCTGACTGTCCTTTCCTCTCAGAGCCAATTCCAATGAGAGTAAGTCACAACTCTCATTCTTCTCTAAACTGTAATTGCTATCTACCCTGTACCTCTTTATGTGATATAATTACCACATTTTACTTCTCCCTACCCATTTCTCTTAGTGCAATCATCTTGTCATCCCTTGATTTTTTTTCATATCAACTTTAATAATTTATTACCACATCCTCTGTCTATGTGTACTTCTTCTAACTACTATGATAATGGTAAAATTTTTAAATGTTATAAATATTATCTTTCCATATAGTAACTTAAACAGTTTGACCTTATTGCTACCTTTATTTTTTTTTTATTTTTTCTTTGTCTTTTTATGCTTCTCTTAAATTTTGTATTTGTATATCAAATTTTCCACCTAAGACTGGTACTTTCTTCAGGAATGCTTGGAAATCTTCTGTTTTGCTAAATGTCCATACTTTCTTCATTGGATTTTTTTTGCCTCTTTTTCCACTGAGCAATTTTGCTTTTCAAACTGATATTTTCTTTTTGCATTATTTTCATTTCTTTTTCCCATTTTTCCCACTTCTTTATTTGATTTTTAAATTCTTTTTTTAGTTCAAATTTTTTCTATGTTTAGGTGTTTCTTTTGCTGTTTGTTCATTTTCCCAGCCTTGGGAGTTTTGAAAGCTGACAATTCTTTCTCCTCTGTTGATGGCTTATAGGACTCGGCACTTTGAGCTATTTTAACTTGGGGCTAGGGCTTCACATGAGCACAGGCTTGAAAGGATCATGGACTATGGACTTTCACACCTCACCTGCAGGCTAGTGTCAAGGAATTTCAAGGGGTGGGTGTGGGGCTTGGGTGCTTTGTTGTTGGTATAGTCAGGATCTGGGATCCTGAAGTTGAACTATGCCCAGGCTTAGAACCTGGAACAATAATTTAGAGGTCATCAGACAGCACTCTGTGTACAGTTTTACTTCTTTTCCCCCTTATCCTTTAAACTCTCTCTGCTTACTTTTCAAGTCCCTCCTCTGCTCCACCAACAGGAAAGTATTCTCTCTTTCTCTGTCTTGTTGGTTTTTGACTCCTGTCATTTTGAGTTGCTTTTTAAAGATTGATTTGGAAAGATTCTCATAGTGTTTTCACCTTTCACTGCTATTTAGCCACCATCTTGAATCTGATCCCCTGAATTGTCTCTATTTGATATCTTTTGTCAACACATGATATACTGAAACTCTATTGGGGAAAGTTGCATCACGGAAGGGATAACTGTATTCACATTTGTAAATTTAGAAAACTAATGGGGGATATTCATGAAAACTCGGATTTCCATTGTAATGCAGGGTTGCTAGCAGAAGCCTTTGCTTTTGCAAATTAATCTGTACAGCCCTGGCAGTTAGAAGTTTTAGAATGTTCACAGAAAGGCAGTGGGAGCCTGAGGCTATAAATAGTGCTGAAGTTCCAACTGAGGGGCTTTTTGCCTTTTAGCTTTGGCATTGGCCTGTGGATGGTCTTTGGGGCATTTGTACCTAGCTTAATTTCTCTGGATTTCTCCCTGATCTCTCCATTCACACCCCCATTATTTCCCCTGAATTTCCCCATTGGGGCCTGGGAGGAAGGGTGGTTTAGGTGGTTGGACATTGTGGGTTTAGCTTTTGTAGAAAAGTAGGACATCCTTAAATCAAGCCACCCCTTATTAGTGATTTGACAAATACTTTTACTTCAGGACAGTAAATCTTCCTGACTGGGAGATCAGGCCTCTCTCAGTCTAACCCTCTCCTGTGACCCATCCCCTAGCACCAACCTTCTCCCTAGCAGCAGTTATAAAAACCTGAACTCTCTTTCCCTCTGATTATCCCTGACATTAATAAATCCCCTTTGTTACCTATACAAAGCCTCTGGTGAATGATTGTATTGAAGACTAAGGCAAAGGCTGAAGAGGAAAGAATTATTTGCCTTTTATTTTCTTGGGGGAAACCTAGGCATCCATCTTGGACAGGAAGTACCTAGCGGAGACTTCCTGCAGACATCAATTTCACTGGCAAGGAGGGGCCTTTGACTCCTCCCTCAAAGGGCTTTAGAAATTAACAAGAGAAACCCCCAGCCTTGATCTAAACATTTCTGACTGGCCCAAATTACTCTTGTACCTTAGAGTTACCTTCCCTGTCTTGAAGAACCCATTCTATTTTCTCCCAGTACCCTCTTGCTCTAACCTCAGTGAATAAGCCTGTTTGAGCTGCCCTCCTGTATATTCCCATCCATTCCCTAATCATCCTACATACCACCTCATTCATCCCTTAACCTAATCATTCCCTTTATTCCTCCCTATACCAAATTGACTACTCATTCCATAATACCATATATCATTTTTCATGTAAACAATTTCTCCTCTAGCATTAAAAACAACTAAAATTTTAAAAAAATAAAATATTTTTTACCTTAATCTAGTTGTTATACATGAAACATTTTCTGAATTTTCTGAATAACTCCATCTCCTTTTCTACTCCACATTGGTAGTGTATATTTCACCTTAACTCTTCTGGCCAGGAGTTAGAAAACACTTGATTTTTTTTTACTCCAGTGTGATTCCGAAAATATTGGCAGATGCCAAAAATGTGGGCTCAGAAGGGACCTTTCCATTCCTTTATACTTTAGTTTTTAATGTTTTCTTTGAAACTTAGCTGTGACATGATTCCTCAGGAGTCCTAGTCACCTGCCAAGTTTGAAGTGTTTTTGTTCAGCTGTTTTTGATGAAAGAAGTATTAATTCTAAAAAGATAAAAAACTCTATTTTTTAACTTGTAGGAAACTCCAAAACAACTAAGTGGATTATGTTACTTTTGAAAATATAAGATACAAAGGAACATGCCAACCCCAAAACCTCCACAAATTTAAGAATATGCTGGAGTCAGAGACAACAAGGAGTGTTGCAATTCTAATAATAAATTGATCCTGATCTTAGAGGAAGTAACTAAACAGAGAAGTTGTTCATGAAGTTATTAATTCCTTAACATCACATCAATTGTCCTTCAATAACTTAATTTATGTGGATTAATGAATGATTTATATTTAAAGAAACAATTTTCCAGGCTAATATAATAGTTGTGTGGAGTACATGAGAGAGTAAAAGTCATTGTCATTACTCATGAGGAGTCTATAGGCTGGCAATAAATGATTGAGTAAAGAATTTTCATGTGTGAGATTAATCAATAAATAAATATGAATATATACATATATATGCATATATACATAGTCCCTTCAATTCAGTAAATGAAAGAGGAATAAGCTTATATGTCCAGAGATCAGAAGCAAATCAAAACTTTGGCCATTCTAATTCATTGAAGGTCTTTCATGGGATATGCAGTGGTGGGACTTGTACTTTATGGTTCCCACATTTTCCAACTAGTTATTGAAACAATCATTAATGTATAAGATCAGAGATTTAGAGTTGTAATGACATTAGAAGCCAGCTTGTCTAACCCTCTAATTTTTGTCAATGAGGAAATTGAAGACTAAAGTACAGCAGCAATTCACTAAAAGTCACACCAATAATAAGAGGCTGAAAAAAAGCATAAAACCTAGATTTTCTGACACTGTTTCCATGACACCAATATCATAGACCCATAGGATCATAGAATTATAACTACCAGGGACCTCAGAGGTCTCTCTAATTCAATACACCTTTTTTGTAAAGAAGAAAACCCTCAGAGGGGTTAAGAGATTTTCCCAAGATCATATAGCTAAAATATCAAAGCTGGCATTAGAACCCAAAGATGCCAACTCCAGAAGTAGTGCTTCTTTCACTGTATCATGTTAAAAAAAACCTATCGACTAGTGTAGTTTGCCCAATTTTCCATTCTCTGCCCTCATATCAATGCTAACTGGTTTTCAGCAAAACTGATATGGTTTATCTTTCAGGTGATCTGATTTAATCAAGATAGAAACCACTAATTAAATCAATTTTATTCTGTAGAGTCAACGTCTATTGAAACACTAATCTGTAGCTACACATTCAAATAATTCTGACTTTTCTGGTGGACTTAACCATCCAAAACTAGCCCAAATAAATTAATCTAATTTGACTTTCTTATTTTTTAATCCATCACAAAAAAATGGTCAACTTGCTTTGTACACATACATCATAGGTGACAAAGGTGACTGTGTACAGTTCCATGATTCAGCAACACTGCTTTTTTGCCTAAACTTGCTTTCAGCTGTGTCTTTTTCTCTACAAGAAGATCATAATACTCTGAGGCTTAGGTCATGAGTCATCTTCTTCTCTCTCATATTTGAAAAGTAGCTCATCCCCCCCTACTGAGTTGGCAGAAAGGAATGTTGTCACATTACTGACTGTCTTCCACATTATCACAAAATAAATGTTGCAAATCATAGACAATTCTCCATAAAGTGGAAGACATTTATTTTGCAATCATGCAACGACTTTGTCTCTATTATGCAGAATGATTGATGCCAATGTAATCATTCTGTCTCATAGATATTGGTACAATAAAGTGACAGTTGTTGGCTGTGCAATGAGAGAACATCTGCATCAACATGGGCTAAAAGAGTAGAGAAAGTTTAACCCTTACAAAGCACAATATGAGGTAAAGGGATACCTATTATCCAATGAATTTACAATGTACATTTTGAGGCCATAATAAATGCAAATCCAAAATATCACATTTGTGGCTGGAGTGATGTAGCTAGCACTGTTCAAATGGATGGAGTTATCATTCAAACAATTTTCACATTGTTCTATTCATAATTCTCCAATATTTTTATGCTACCTCACATCTCTGCTTTTCTTCATTCTGTTCTCCATGCCTGTAATGTTCTTCTTCCTTTAAAATTTTTTTTTAAATTCTAGCTATTCCTCAGTGCCCATCCCAATTTCCACCTACACTTTGGAACCTTTTCTGTATATCACATGTAAAATATGGACCTTTTCTTATTACATACAAATTTTATTTCTTTCAGACATTTGGAACTTAAAGTTACTATCATATGCCATTAAATCATTTTTGTTGTTGCTATTACCTCTTCAACTGGATTACAAGTCTATTGAGGTCAAAGTCTATGGAGTATTTACTTATTTGTCATCCTTAAAAAAGCTGTCATAACACCTTGTACAGAATACTTAATAAATATATTAATTAATTACTAACAGATAAGCTAATTTTCAAATTGCTTCCCTTTGAACTATGTCTTCTCATATTCAAAACACTCCAACAGGATACTCTTTCAGTCAGTCTGAAATGCATAATTAGCAACACTGGGCAGCTCTAGGAAAACAGCACCCTAAGTAAAACAGAAATTGCAGAGGAAAAATGAAAAATTTCAATTAAAACATTTTCTCTTCACTGAAAGAGAAGACACCTAGATTGTTCAGTCTCAAAGGACCTTAAAATCATCTAGCCAAGCTTTCCTTTTTATGAAGAGACATGAGATTAAGTATCAGAGTGTGCTCTACCAACCCTAAATAGTGTAGAACCTCAGAAGAAAGATCAAAGATAAGAGGCTTTGGGGATTTACAGCCTACATGAAGGAAGGAAGTTAGAAATGTGTAGAATATGGGTGTATGGAAAGGATGAGGGAGGGCATTTCTTAATAAAGAAACAATGTAGACGAGGCAATTTAGGAGCAAGGCATATCTATGAGACCATGAAGGGTGTTAACTGGCTGGCACTAGGTTCTTTTAACATGTTTCTTTAGGCTAATATAATTTGTTATACAGTATCATTCAGAATTAAGAAGTTAAACTTCATCTTCTCCATGAAGGTTGTATTGATAGATATAAAAAATTAAGTATTTCAACATACATTCTCTAAACAAGTTATAAAATATATTATTTCCTCTATTAAATAACTTCTTGTTTTAGGAGAAATGTTAGGACTAGAATAGAAGTTGACACATAATCCATGTGAGTATCTTTCATTTTTTGAAAACTGAATTCTTTTCTTCCATCCAAGGAGGTACTTTTGAAAACTGTTTATCCGAAGTGTTCTCTCTCTCTCTCTCTCTCTCTCTCTCTCTCTCTCTCTCTCTCTCTCTCTCTCTCTCTCTCTCTCCCTCATAC
>NW_025388142.1:9177-12432 GCF_016433145.1 Gracilinanus agilis | reverse complement strand
TCCTTGTATATTTGAGTGATTAGACCCCTGTCAGAGTTTTTCGTTGTAAAGATTTTTTTCCCAATTTGTTGTTTCCCTTCTGATTTTGACTACATTGTTTTTGTTTGTACAAAAGTTTCTTAGTTTAATATAATCAAAACCATTTAATTTACATTTTGTAATTTTCTCTAACTCTTGCTTGGTTTTAAAATCTTTCCTTTCCCAGAGATCTGACAGGTATACTATTCTGTGTTCACTTAACTTATTTATAGTTTCCCTCTTTATATTCAAGTCATTCACTCATTCTGAATTCATCTTGGTGTAGGGTGTGAGATGTTGATCTAGACCTAATCTCTCCCATATTGTTTTCCAAATTTCCCAGCAGTTTTTGTCAAATAGTGGATTCATGTCCCAAAAGTTGGGCTCTTCGGGTTTATCATACACTGTCTTGCTGACATCATTAACCCTGAGTCTATTCCACTGATCCTCCCTTCTATCTTTTAGCCAGTACCATATTGATTTAATGACTGCTGCTTTATAGTATAGTTTGATATCTGGTACTGCTAGGCCCCCTTCCTTCACATTTTTTTTCATTATTTCCTTTGATATTCTTGATCTTTTGTTATTCCAAATGAAATTTGTTGTAGTTTTTCCTAATTCAGTAAAGAAGTTTTTTGGTAATTTGATAGGTATGGCACTAAATAGGTAAATTAATTTGGGTAGTATGTTCATTTTTATTATGTTAACTCGTCCTACCCATGAACAGTTAATGGCTTTCCAATTGTTGAGGTCCAGTTTTATTTGTTTGGAAAGTGTTTTGTAGTTGTTTTTGTATAATAGTTGTGTATGTTTTGTTAGATTGATTCCCAAGTATTTTATATTGTCTAGGGTGATTTTAAATGGTGTTTCTCTTTCTACCTCTTGCTGTTCTAATGTGTTGGAAATGTATAGAAATGCTGATGATTTATGTGCATTTATTTTGTATCCTGCAACTTTGCTAAAGTTGTTGATTATTTCTACCAGCCTCTTAGTTGATTCTCTAGGATTTTTTAAGTATACCATCATATCATCTGCAAAGAGTGATAGCTTAGACTCCTCATTGCCTATTTTGATACCTTCAATTTCTTTTTCTTCTCTAATTGCTATTGATAGTGTTTCTAGTACTATGTTGAATAATAGAGGTGATAATGGGCATCCTTGTTTCACTCCTGATCTTATTGGGAAGGCTTCTAATTTATCCCCATTGCATATAATGCTTGTTGATGGTTTTAGGTATATATTGTTTATTATTTTTAGGAAAGGTCCTTCTATTCCTATACTTTTCAGTGTTTTCAATAGGAATGGATGCTGTATTTTGTCAAAGGCTTTTTCAGCATCTATTGAGAGAATCATGTGGTTTTTGTTCGTTAGACTGTTGATCATGGTGGATGACCTTCTTAATTACTTGCTGGAGTCTCTTTGCTAATATTCTATTTAAGATTTTTGCATCTATGTTCATTAGGGAGATTGGTCTATAGTTTTCTTTCTCTGTTTTTGGTCTACCTGGCTTTGGGATCAGTACCATATTTGTGTCATAAAAGGAATTTGGTAGGACTCCTTCTTTGCTTATCATAACAAATAATTTGTATAGTATTGGGATTAGTTGCTCTTTGAATGTCTGATAGAATTCACTTGTGAATCCATCAGGTCCTGGTGATTTTTTCTTAGGGAGTTCTTTAATGGCTTGTTCAATTTCTATTTCTGATATGGGATTATTTAGGTATTCTATTTCTTCTGCTGTTAATCTAGGCAATTTATATTTTTGTAAATATTCATCCATATCTCCTAAATTATTATGTTTGTTGCCATATAATTGGGCGAAATAGTTCTTAATGATTGCCTTAATTTCTCCTTCATTAGAGGTGAGGTCTCCCTTTTCATCTCTAATACTGTCAATTTGGTTTTCTTCTTTCCTTTTTCTTATTAGATTGACTAGTACTTTGTCTATTTTATCTGTTTTTTCAAAATACCAGCTTCTAGTCTTATTTATTAATTCAATAGTTCTTTTACTTTCAATTTTATTAATTTCTCCCTTAAATTTTTTTTAAACCCTTGTACTTCAGTGTATTGTCTCATAGTTGGAAGATTGGTAAGGGTGGGCAATGGGGGTCAAGTGACTTGCCCAGGGTCACACAGCTGGGAAGTGGCTGAGGCCGGGTTTGAACCTAGGACCTCCTGTCTCTAGGCTTGACTCTAACTCCACTGAGCTACCCAGCTGCCCCCTCTCCCTTAATTTTTAGTATTTCTAATTTAGTTTTCATCTGGGGGTTTTTTATTTGTTCGCTTTCTAATTTTTTGAGTTGCATGCCCAATTCATTAATCTCTGCCCTCCTTAATTTGTTAATATATGCACTCAATTTCCCCCTGAGTACTGCCTTGGCTGCATCCCACAAAGTTTGGTAGGATGTCTCATCGTTGTCATTCTCTTCAATGAAATTGTTGATTGTTTCTATGATTTCTTCTTTGACAATTTGGTTTTGGAGAATCATATTGTTTAATTTCCAATTGGTTTTTGACTTGCCTGTCCAGGTGCCCTTACTGATTATTATTTTTATCGCATTATGATCTGAGAAGGTTACATTTATTATATCTGCTCTTTTGCATTTGTTTGCCATGATTCTATGCCCTATTACATGGTCAATCTTTGTAAATGTACCATGTGCAGCTGAAAAGAAGGTGTATTCCTTTTTGTCCCTATTTATTTTTCTCCACATATCAATTAAATCTAATTTTTCTAGGACTTCATTCATCTCTCTTACCTCTTTCTTATTTATTTTTTGGTTTGATTTATCTAGATCTGAAAGAGGAATATTTAGATCTCCCACTATTATGGTTTTACTATCTATTTCCTTCTTGAGCTCTGCCAGTTTCTCCTTTATGAATTTGGATGCTATACCACTTGGTGCATATATATTGAGCAGTGTTATTTCCTCATTGTTTATACTGCCTTTAATCAGGATGTAATGACCTTCCCTGTCTTTTTTAATCATATCTATTTTTACTTTGGCTTTGTCAGAGATCATGATAGCCACTCCTGCCTTCTTTTTCTCATTTGATGCCCAAAAGATTTTGCTCATACCCTTAACCTTGAACTTGTGTGTGTCTACCCGCCTCATATGTGTTTCTTGTAGACAACCTATGGTAGGATTTTGGTTTCTGATCCACTCTGCTATTTGCTTCGGTTTTATGAGTGAGTTCATCCCCTTCACATTCAGAGTTACAATTGTTAGTTGTGTA
>NW_025388142.1:0-9118 GCF_016433145.1 Gracilinanus agilis | reverse complement strand
GGTATCCCTTATCCCCTCCCTTGATTGACTTCCCTTTCTGCCCCCTCCCTTGTTGTTCCCCTCTTTTTGTTTTTTTTTTAAAGACCAAATGAATTCCCTCCCCCTTCTTCTCCCCTCCCTTTTTTGGCCTCCCCACTCCCCTGTTCCCTTTGGTTTATCCCTTCTGACTTTCTCAGTAGGGTTAGATAGAGTTTTTTATCCGGATGGATAATAAGGCTACACTTCCTTCTCTGGGTTGATTACACTGAGAGTAAGGTTTGATTATGCTCTCTTCCTCTCCTTCTTATGATATTATTCATCCCCTCCCCTTCCCACGCCCTCTTTGTGTGTAATAGAATATCTTATTTTTCTTATTTACTCGGATTTTTCTTGGTGTCCCCTACTCTTCCTCCCCTCTTTCCCACCCCCCATGTCTTCTTAGACCATTTAGTATCCTGTCCTCTCCCTATGAATTATTCTTCTGGTTGCTATAATAGTGAATATTATAATAGTGTATAGAGTTCACTACAGAGAATTATACATAGCATTTCTCCACCTAGTAATACAGATAATTAGATCTTATTTATGCCCTTAAAGAGTCAAGCTTAAAAGACTATGAGTTTTCTTTCTTTTCCCTCTGTTTCTTATTTACCTTTTCATCTTTCTCTTGATATTTGTGGTTGAGTGTCAAACTTTCCATTTAGTCCCGGTCTCTTTTGTGCAAAACCTTGGAATTCTTCAATTTTGTTGAATGCCCATACTTTCCCCTGAAGGTATATGGTTAGTTTCGCTGGGTAGTTGATTCGTGGCTGAAGGCCCAGCTCTCTTGCCTTTCTGAATATTGTATTCCAAGCCTTTCGGTCTTTTAGCGTGGAGGCTGCCAGATCCTGTGTGATCCTTATTGGTGCTCCTTGATATTTGAATTGTCTCTTTCTGGCTTCTTGTAAGATTTTTTCTTTAACTTGAAAGCTCTTCAATTTCGCTATTATATTTCTGGGTGTTGACTTTTCTGGGTCCAGTGTAGAGGGTGTTCTATGGATCCTTTCAATGTCTATATTGCCCTCTTGTTGTAGAACTTCAGGGCAATTTTGTTGAATAATTTCTTTAAGTATGGAGTCCAAGTTTCTATTAATTTCTGCCTTTTCTGGAATACCAATGATTCTCAAGTTGTCTCTTCTAGACCGGTTTTCTTGGTCTGTCACTCTCTCATTGAGATATTTCATGTTTCCTTCCATTTTATCAGTCTTTTGACTTTGTTTTATTTGTTCTTGTTGTCTTGAGAGATCATTGGTTTCTAAATGTTCAATTCTAGCCTTTAAGGACTGGTTTTCGGCTTTGATGTTTTGGTTTTCGGCTCTAATGTTTTGGTTTTCCTTTTCAATCTGGTCATTTTTGTTCTTCAGTTGTCTTGTCTCACTTTCCAATTGCGAAATTCTGCCTTTTAAACTGTTATTTTCTTGCCATATTTCTTCCATCTTCCTCAGCATTTCATTTTTAAACTCTTCCATAGCTTGTGACCAGCTTTCATTTTTTTGGGGAGGTTTGGATTTTTGTTTTCCCTCCTCTGTTGTCTGGATTTTCTCTGTGTAGAAGTTGTCGAGTGTTCCAGAGTTTCTCTTGATGGTCTTTTTCTTCTGGACTTCCTTATTGCTTGCCATTGTTGGCCCCGCCCCTTTTCCGCTTTGTTTTTGCACTCCGGGTCTGCCTGGGCCTTACAAGCTCCGGGGGGCCTCCGGTCTCCTTGTCCTCGGCAGTCTTTGGGGCTGCTTCCACTGCCGCGCTCCGGTCTGCACTGGGTCCTCACTGGAGGTCCAAGCCTGGGCTGGAGATCGTTATCCAAGCCTAGGGCACTGCCTTTGCCTGCACTGATGGTCTTAGGGCCTGCCTTCACCCACGTGGATGCTCAGGGAAGGTCCATGCGCCCCCCAGCCACCTGGGGTCCCTCTCTTGCAGCACACAGGTACAAGCCCTGGGGCTGCCGGTGATTATCTGGTTGCCCCAGTCCTGTTTTCCCACTTGTGCGTTGGCGCATTGTGCGTGGTGTGGGGGGTGGGGGTGGGGGAGGGGCTTCTTCCTCTCCCGTTTTAGTGAGAGCTGTTTCACCCCTTTATAGCGTGGAAATGCCCCGATTCTGCGTACCTTCAATGCTGCGCCCTGTTGTGGGGTTCCTTCGTTCCTCTGGACTCGTTTTTATTTCCCCTTGAGGGGTTCTGTATGCTGCGGTCAGGAGAGAATCGAGCAGCTGCTCCTTACTCTGCCGCCATCTTAACCGGAAGTCCTCAAGAAGCCCCAGACCAATTTTTATCCAGAATCTTCTTTTAAAAATCATACCAACAAAAAATACAAGTATTGGTTACCTTAGGAACCAAATAAAATTGGTTTCAGAGAAAAAAAAATGCTCGATTCATTAAATTCAGGACAGGATTTACACTCTATAAACACTACTCTTGATTTCTACCTTTTCAATCAGTTTAACTGCAGACTGACTCTTTGGAAAGTCTGAAAGAGTAACTGTGGATTGATTAGATTGGGCAACATTTTCCCTTCAATTTCTAAAAAGTTGTTTCACTTATTTTTAAATAGGAAATATAAAGTATTACTAAATTAAAAACATAAGGACTGTTTTTAATTTGTATACATAGGAATGAATGCTTATTAACCTGATCAGTATTTTTTGGATTCTACGTTCTTCAGTGAACCAGCCTTTCCAGCATCTTCAAGCCCTGTGCCCTCCAAGGGTCACCTGGGGCTTAGGGAGTACTACCAAGGGCAGACAGTGCCCTGGAGGATTCTACAGTTGTCATCCATGACATCTCCTTTATTGGAAAAGGTGAAATCTAGTGTGCACTCTGAAAGATAAAGGCTGCTATATAATCATAACACAGAAAGCCATCCTCTTCAAAGGGGGACATATTGTATAGATGTGGGAAGAATTAGGTGTTAGGTTCTAGGGCAAAGGAGAAAGGAGGAGGATGTGTGTGAATTTATTATAAGATCCATAGGATTTAGCATCCACACCTTGGAGGCCTAAACAACCCCTTCATTTTATAGATAAGGAAAATTAAGGTCTGTAAAAAGGAAGTAACTTCCCTAAGACCACGTAGGCAGCAAGAAATAGTACTTGGATGTAAATCCAGGTCTTCTGCCCACAACTCCAATGTTCTTTCCATTCTTCGGCTGCCCCCTCCCCCCCATATCCAGCAATTCTCATTATCTCAATTTTTTCACACACACACCCCCACCCACCTTATACATGTGAGCATTTCCCAGGTCAGATCTAGGCATGCAGACAGAAAGTTTCATCCACACAAGAATTTTAAGGAGAAAGGAAATGTGGATAGCTGTGAGCCAAGCCTCTGGAAGGAACCAAATGTTATAGGATTATGTGATCATTGGGTTACATCTGATCAGAATCTTAGAAAGTCATCTCATCGCACTCCCCTCACTTTACAAATGAGAAAACTGAAGCCCACAGCGGTCGTGACTTCCCCAAGATCACACAGTACTATGTACCAGCATTGGGATTCCCACTCAGCTCCTTGGATTCCCATACTTGCCAGCTGTCAGAGATGAAAGTGGATCAGACAGTGATCAGAGGAAATAGAAGTTGAGACTGACTAATGAGAAGGAGAAATGGAAGCAAAGTAGGCCAAGTGGAGGTCTTTGTTCATTTTAAAACTCAAATCTGCATCAAACTGTTTATTTAAAGATATTTGAAGAGTTGATGGTGTTGAAATGAGGTATAAAGGAAAAATGTGACTGTTGGTAGAAGAAAATGCTACTGAATGATCACTTTAAGTCAGTAAAATAATCATGAAATTCATTTCTATCTAACCAGAAATCCTGTTATTTCGAAGTGACAATTATGTGTAAAACATTTAATTAATATAACTTAGACGAAACTATTGGCTCTAAAGAGAATGGGCCTATGCCATTTCATACTTAAAATTCTTTGCATAAAATGTTTCCAAAGCACACACAAAATATCTTAGAGATATTTTGTTTCTGACTTAAGTTGAATAAGAATTTTGTTCCTTAGGGAGACAACTTAGTGTTAGTCATATTTGCATGAAGGAGGGCTGGTAGGAGAGAGAGACAGAGAGAGGTGTGGGAAGAAACAGAAAATTACCCATGCTGAGAAAATGAAGCCTTAATGGTTATGCCTCCTCTTCATTGAGATCTCTTGGAGCCCAAAAAGGCTTGTGTTAAGATGGGAGGAAATTTTTCTTCAGCTGGAATACAGCCAGAGGCATTATGGGCATTTTAGCTATAGTCAAAGTTATAGCTATAATTGCCCCCTTCAGTTTTTGTCTCACTTCTCATTACTTCATCACTTTTAAATTCTCTGCATTTTCAAGTAGTTTATGAAAGACAGGAAGGAGGAGCAAAATTGGTCATAGGTCATCTGTTGATGATAGTATGTCCCATAAGAAAGGGGCATGGAAATAGGCTCACCAGGGCTGTTGATAGTTGTTGGACTTTGTCTTTTGTATGGTTTTATCCCTTGGAAACATGGAGATCCTGGTGGAATCGATGCAGCTTTGTGATTAACTCAATTCAGTCAATATGTATTATGTGCCAGTTATGTGCAAAGTACTGTGCTGGGCTCTAGGAATAAAAAGACCTGCAAGGGACTGGATCCTTATGGGGGGATTACAACATGCACACTGACAAGCAAATATATTCAAGGAGAGGGAATGCTAAACATGGAGGCATGGAGATCTTTATGGATGAGGCGGATCTGAAGCTGGGCATTTGTAGCAAGATGGGGATTCTGTGAGTCAGAGATGAGGGTGGGCATTCCGGACCAGACAGATGGTAGCAAATGCACTAGGGCAGGAGAAGGAACACAGAACTGTTGTTTGGCTGGGATGTAGGGTAGATTCAGAAGAGCAGGAGAAAGGTTGGTTGGATCCAGAATGTGGCTGGAAGACCTTCATTGTCTAGCTAAGGAATTGGTCTATTATCTTTCAAACAGTGGGCTCTGGAATGACCTGTGTCTTGGACAAATTGACTTATGGCCAAAAAGAGACTTGGGTTTCATTAAATTATTTATTAAGAACTTTTTTTTATTAAATGCCATTTAGTAGTTGTATAAATTCAAATAAATTACTTCCCTTTTCTGATCCAAAAAAAAAAAGATCATTTGACATGCTTTCACTCTCAGTCTTTTTTCCACCTGAAGAAAAGATTGCTGCTAAATACTGCATACCTTTTGCATTCTTTTTAAAGGCTTTTTCTATGGTAGTGTTTTACTTTCTATATTACAGTCCATAATTTTGCTGTTTGGTGTTGATTTTGTGGTTAGTTCAAGCTGAGTTTCAAAAAAGGAATTATACTATTTATTTTCTATAAACAGAAACCTGCTTTCCCTTCCTCCCTCCTTTCTTCCTCTTTTCCTCCCTCCTTTCTTTCCTTTCATCCATCCGTCATGCAGGAATTGACTCACCCAGAAGCCATTGTATAAATGGGAACAGAATGCACTGTTGTTACTTCTAGACAGTTGTTCAAGGCAGGCCTTTCCAGCCTCCTTGCTTTTGTGACATTTGTCCAACACACTTGGACATAATCCAAGACAAAAAAAGAGAATGAGGTTTGGTGCATCTACATATGAAAAAAATTGTCTTTCAATTCAAAATAAAAATTGAATTTGGTTTGGGCAATATCTGTAACTTAACTGAAACTCAGCACAAATTGGATCCAATCCAACTGCTGGTCCTTTCTTAGATGGTGATGTTTTATTACTTCCCATTGGACCATTGGGATTAGATATTGATGCCTGAATTCCCAACCAGACCACTTTTCCACCTTGTTTCTGTGGCTGCCTCTATTTCCTGCATTGGCTTTCCTAGTTCAGAAGTGGAAGGAGCGCTGGATGGGTGAATTTGTTTGGTAACAAGAATAAAGGAGAAGGATCAGAATCCTCCACACTCTTGACCCTGTGTATTAACCTCCTCACTGCTCTATGTGTGTACTATTACTCAGTTGCATATAGCAACTGGGGAGCCCAGATCTCTCCCGTCTCCTATGACTGCATCAACAGAGTGTTACCACACACTTTCTCTCCTTTCAGCACCCTGTTCCATCTACCTGAATATTAGAGGGGTTTCCAATTTCTGGGCCTCATTACCATGACAGGATATAAGATCTGGTGTCTCAACATCACACACCTGAATCATTTGATGGGGCAGTTGTGACGGTGACTATGTGAAACTTGGAAGTGGTTTACAGAGGCCTTTGTCACACATGTTGACCCATTTAAGCCTCATAGTGATCCTGGGAGATAGGTAGGCAAGTATTCGTTTTGCAGATAAGGACATTAGGGCTCATAAAAGTGAATCCTGGTCACACAACTAGTCTTTGTCAGAAGGGATTCAAACTCAGGGCCTGTGACTCCAAATCCAATTTCCTTTCTGTTACAGAAGAGTGCTCCCTTTTGGCTCATGAAAACCCAAATAACTAATGAATTCCCTGAGCAGAATTAAGAAATCATATCCCTACTCTCTTGTTCACTTAGAGAGGTTTTTCTGTTGTAAGGAAAGGGAATGGGGGTCATATCATGATAATAGAACATGATGACCATTGTGACCCAGAGAACAATTGGGCCACAGCTCAGGTCTCCCAAGAGAGCTCCTGAGAGTTTTATCAAAGTAACTGAAGAGATGTAAATATATTACTTTTCTACTGACATTCAACAATCAGAATTTCATTAACAGAGAATAAAAACTTAAAATTGTAGCCTCCAGCAGGAAATTATCCCAACACATTTTTTTTTTTAATTTTCTCCTTGGAAAGGCAAAGAATTATATTGTAAGGGTAGAAAAACGTCTAGGATAATGAAACAGGCAGTGGACTGAAAAGCAGGAAAGCTGGGTTCTGGTACCAACTGTACTTTTGAGACCCTGGAGCAAGATTCTTGGAGAATGACAAAATCTTGGAGCTGGTACAGAACCCAAGAAACTGGTAGAGCAAATAAATGCCCTGTGTGTGAAGTAGTGCTGCTCTTTGCTTTGGGAGAGGAAGAGTACAAGCGTAAAAATGAAGGATGACCTCGTAATATGTCCCTTTAAAATCCTCCATTAAAGTTGAAAGTCACCCTGAGTGCATTGGCCAGTGGGGTATGAGTGGGTGAGTGGGTGTTACAGTGAAAATTTGCATATCAAGAGCATAGTAAAAAGTTGATGACTCAAGAACCAGTGTGACTTAGATTGGTTGGTCATTTATCCAAGGCAAGGGATAAGTAGGCTGTCCACCAGCACATTCTGTGTAATGTCAAAGAATCTGGAGGAAGGGCCACAGTAAGTTGGGTCAGAGATTGATAGGAGAGTGTAGGGGGAAGACAGCTTGCAGTCTGTACAATTGAGGAGAAACTAAGATCAGCGAGATCACAAGTTCATCCAAGTTGGATGATTTCTGATTCTAGAGCCACCTCCTGGTCCGGGGTGACTCTGGGTTTCTGAAAGGCTGTAGGAGTAATACCGAAGGACTGGCTCATCCTGTCAGATGCTGGAAAGGCTCTCAATACAGTCAGAGCAATAGGCTGTGCCTTTCATTGGGACTCAACTCACCCAGATGTCAAGAGGAACAATAATTCTGGTGAATGGTGCTGCCCCAGTGCATGAATACTGAAGATTGACAACCAGTATAATAGAAAGGTATTGGGCTATCTGCTTTATTAGATTATTCAGGAACTGATGGAATCACAAATCCTTGAAGTATTGAAGTATATTTTAAATGTGTTAGGATTGTAGGCCCATCAAATTAGACATTAGCTGGAAAAACTTTTAGGTTTGGTAACACCTGTCTTTATAGCTTGTGGGAGAAAGCTTGGGGGAAATATTCCAAAACTGAATGTTGTTGAATGTCTTCCTGCTTGTCATTTTTATAATAATGGTAAAAAATCTATTTTCAGTGATCTCTGAAAAAAATTAATGCCAAAGCATGTCTATTGAAACCAACTCTGTGAAAACAACTAGATTAAACAGCTCCAAGTGCTGGCCCTTTACTCTTTGGGGTGTCACTTGATCCTGAAGTAGGAGCCAGCCTACAAACATGATGTAAGGTTTTTCTTTAGTGAATTACGTTATTAAGTGGGTTTTTCAGTGAGTTGTTTTTCTCAAGGTTGGAGTGTAATGAGTGGCTCTTTCCCTCAACAGCTATAGGAACACAGAAACTCCCGTTTCAGGTTTATAGGTTTCCTCCTCTCTAAAAGGAGAGTTTGACTAGATAGTCCAAGAAACCTTCCAGGTGTATTAATAATAATAGTAGCTAGGTTTAAGGTTCACAGCCCACTGTACATGGATTGTCTTATTTAATGACATTCTCTGATTCTTTGTGACCTTGGAATAGTGCACCCTCTCCTCCTTAGTTTCCTCCCCTTTAAAGTGAGAGTATTGGATCATATGATCTCTAAGGATTCTTCCCGTTGTGACATTTTGTAAAGAAAAATTATAGTAGATTATGTGTTAAAGTGGCATGCTAATGCAGAGAGCTGCTTCCTCCTTTTGTCTTCCAGAAGACATTGTTTTCCCGATAAAGCGACACAAAGAATAAGACAAAAAAGGAAGGAAATTCACCTTGGAGAAATCCAAAGCACGTGGAAGTTTTACAGAAACCTTCTACCATCTGCTGCTCAAGCCACACTGGGCCCTGGGACTGATCAAGTGCTTCAGATGTAAATGGTAAATGAACGCCTTTTCTTATGTTTTCTTTACCCATCCAGAACTTACCCATCGGATGATGAGAGAGGGTTTTCTTTTCAATTGGAATGTACTTGCTGAAAGTATTGATAAAGCTATTAATTTTATAACGGTATTAAGCAAAATGACATTTTCATTTGGGTTATTGCCGGCAAATTTTCTAGCTTGTGGAAGAGTTGTTTCTTCTTTCTTCAGCTAGTTCCTGCCTAAAGCAATAGTAACTGCTCATGCTTTGAGGTTGACACACACATGTTAATGGTCATTCTCATTGAATATTTTTTCATGCTACAGACAATAACACCAGCTCCAAGTCTAGGACTGTCCCTTGCAGAAGTGCCCACGGGCGGTTTGGGGGAAGTTCTTGAGTGCCTTGCTTCTTCAGGCTGTGTTTTCTCTCTCTCTCTCTCTCTCTCTCTCTCTCTCTCTCTCTCTCTCTCTCT
>NW_025388141.1:0-7757 GCF_016433145.1 Gracilinanus agilis | reverse complement strand
TGTGAACTGATCCAGCCATTCTGGCTGGCAATTTGGAATCATGCTCAAAGGGCTATAAAAGAATGCCTGCCCTTTGACCCAGCCATACCATTGCTGGGTTTGTACCCCAAAGAGATCATAGATAAACAGACCTGTACAAAAATATTTATAGCTGCGCTTTTTGTGGTGGCAAAAAAATGGAAAAGGAGGTTATGTCCTTCAATTGGGGAATGGCTGAACAAACTGTGGTATATGCGGGTGATGGAATACTATTGTGCTAAAAGGAATAATAAACTGGAGGAGTTCCAGGCGAACTGGAGAGACCTCCAGGAACTGATGCAGAGCAAAAGGAGCAGAGCCAAAAGAACATTGTACACAGAGACTGACATACTGTGGTAAAATTGAATGTAATGGGCTTCTGTACCAGCAGCAATGCAATGACCCAGGACAATTCTGAGGGATTTATGGTAAAGAATGCTACTCACATTCAGAGGAAGGACTGCAGGAGAGGAAACATATAAGAAAAGCAACTGCTTGAATGCATGGGTCGGGGTGGACATGATTGGGGATGTGGACTCGAAACTACCACACCAATGCAACCACCAACAATTTGGAAATTGGTCTTGATCAAGGACACATGACAAAACCAGTGGAAATGTGCATCGGCCATGGGTGGGGGGAGTGCGGGGGGTGAAGGGGAAAGTAGGAGCATGAAACATGTAACCATGTTAAAAAATGATTATTAATAAATGTTTAAAAAAATAAAATAAAATAAAATGTTCTCCCTCTCCTACTAACATGAATTTGGAAAATGCTAAGAAAAGATGAAAAAAAAAAATAGGGGGCAGCTGGGTAGCTCAGTGGATTGAGAGCCAGGCCTAGAGCTGGGAGGTCCTAGGTTCAAATCTGGTCTCAGACACTTCCCAGCTCTATGACCCTGGGCAAGTCACTTGACTCCGTTGCCTAGCCCTTACCACTCTTCTGCCTTGGAGCCAATATTGACTCCAAGATGGAAGGTAAGGCTTTAAAAAAAAAAAAAGAAAAAGTTATCCCGAGGCAGTTAGGTACAGTGAATAGAGCACCAGGTCTAGAGTAAGGAGGACCTGGGTTCAAATCTAACCTTCTAGCTGTGTGACTATGGGCAAGTCATTTCACCCTGATTGCCTAGACCTTGTCATTTTACTGTCTTAGAACTGTTACTATGACAGAAGTAAGGGTTTAAAAAATAAATCTATTTTAATTTTTAAAAAAGCATCTCCTCCAAAATGTAAAACTTTGAAAAATAAAATGTATTTGCTGAAGGAGGGAAAAGAACAAAAACGATTTCCTTGGCCACTTTATATGATAAAAATATGCAGTAGTTGTGCAGTCAAAGCACCTGGGTTTAAATCCTGCGTCTGCCATATACTGCCTACATCTAGTCTCTGAACAAGAATCCTCCTTTTGATCTACCTGACGAGTGGTCATCCGACCTTTGTTTGAAATATTCCCGCGAGGTGAAACCTATTATTCTGGTGCAACCCAATGCATTTTGAGTGTTCTTTTTTTTAATTGTTATTTAATTGATTAATGAAGAACATTTTTTCCGTGGTTACATGATTCATGTTCTTTCTCTCCCCTCCTCCCACCCCCACTCCTGTAGCTAACTCGCAATTCCACAACCCAATGCATTTTGGGTATAGCTCTGTTTGGATGTTTCTCCTTCTACCAAGCCTAAATCTGCCTCTCTGCAGCTTCCCATCTTTATTCCTGTTCTGCCCTCGGGGGCCAGAGGAATTCTAGCCCCATTTGCACATGTGACAACCCTTCAAACACTTGGACAGTTATCATGACCCTCTCAGTCTTTTCTTCTCCATACTCAAAATCCCTCGTTCCTCTAAGTGGCGGGGTTGGTGTGGGTGATCTCGAAGCCTCCCTTCCAGCTCTAAATCCCATGAGCCCATGATTGATGTGATGGATGATCTAGTTCCCGGGATCTTGGAAGGCAGATTGTTCAGCCCAGAGCAGTAACTTGAGTTATTCGTTTTAATGGAGCCAGTCTGAAGCAGGTGACTCCTCCTTCTGCTTAATTCATTAGCCAGAGGAAAGTATGCATTCTCAGCCCCACACTTCAACCTTTCACGGTTCCCCCCTGCTGGCTAACACTCCAGGGAAAGATATACAGCCAACCCAGCTGTCCGAGAGCCATTCCCCAGAAGAGGTGAGGCATCAAGATGTCAAGCCACTGCGTGACCTTGTTATTTGAGCAAAATGCTAAACATATCCATCACTCCTTGCCTTCTCCAACGGAGCAAGATTAATCCGTCCCCTCAGTTTTCTTTGGAGAGAGCCATAGCTCTATGCCAGGGAGGATTTGTCCGTGTTTAACCAGTCTGTCTCCTACATGCTGGGTGTCTAGGAAAACAACTCTGGTATTTTCACCCCTGTGACCTATGTTGCTTCACCAAGTTTGAAAAATGTGGCTCTCCTTTCCCTCCCCACCTTCTCTTCCTACACATAAAAATGTGCAAACTGATTTTTCTATGGGACTGTTCCACGTTTAGATGGACAACTTTAAAAGTCTAGGCAATCAAATCCACACCGCCATTTCCTCTTGTAGTGGGTCCTCTTTTGAAGAGGACCAATGACATCCCCAGGTGAGGTCTTGGCTGGAATTGGCATTTCGGTGATTTGGATTTAGTGAGGCAGAATTGCACAAAGCCACCACCCTTACCCTGTTTTCCAGTCATCCAAGTCCAGTAGCAAGACAAAAGTCTGGTTGAGTAGTGAGGATCTGGGATGCAGTGGATGATCTTGATGCCTTTGATATCTGACCAAGCTCTAAGAGTTCTCCAAAGTTTATACCCCAAAGAGATCATAGCGAAAAAGACACATACAAAAATATTTATAGCCTCGCTCTTTGTGGTGGCAAAAAATTAGAAAATGAAGGGATGTCCTTCGATTGGGGAATGGCTGAATAAATTGTGCTATCTGCTGGTGATGGAATACTACTGTACTCAAAGGAATAATAAACTGGAGGAATTCAATGTGAACTGGAAAGACCTCCAAGAAGTGATGCAGAGTGAAAGGAGCAAAACTAATGGATTTCTCGCTAGCAGCAATGCAATGATCCAAGACATTTCTGAGGGACTTATGAGAAAGAAAACCGGCCACATTCAGAGGAAGAACTGTGGGAGGAGAAACACAGAAGAAAAACAACTGCTTGATCACATGGGTTGATGGGGATATGATTGGGGATATGGACTCTAAAGGATCATTCCAGTGCAACTATCAATAATCAATAGGTCTTGATCATGTAAAACCCAGTAGAATTGCACATCGGCTATGGGAGGGGGTTGAGGGGAGGAAAAGAACATGAATCATGTAACCATGGGAAAATATTCTAAAAAATAAAAACAAACAAACAAAAAAAAACAAATAAAGCAATGTTCTGGTCAAAAAAAAAAAAAAAAAGAGTTCCCCAAAGTCTACTTCAACTGCCTTCTTGGTCTTTGGAACAAATTGTTCTCATCTGCCGGTCTCTGGGGGTATTAGTTCACTCTCCAATCAGAAGACCATCCAAAACAAAATACTCTGCCCTTAATCCTTTATTTGTTGTTGCCTTTCCTAATTAGAAAGTAGGCTCCTTGAGGGTAGATACTATCTCAATTTTATAAAGGTGTCTCCTGGGCTTAGTCTAGGGCTGCCCCTAGAAAGTTTAATAATCACTTATTCATTCATCAGGACTGCCTTGGGCAGTATTGCTAGGATACTAAGTAGTCTTTGGTGTCTCCTTTTTTCTCCTTTCCCCTCAATGTTCTTTCCCCTGCTCCAGGAGGGAAAACACCAAGTAAGCTATTCACAGATTACTGGGTTTTCTGTTGATTAAGAGTTTAAAAAATGGCACTTCTCAGGTGTCTGGCATTTTAATAAGAGACTGTGGAATGTTGTCTTCAAGATTCTGAGGAATATTTTCCAACTGATTGAGTGGAACTCAGAATTCTTCCATTGACTTTACTATAAAAGTTCAAAGCAGTTTACTTCAGACAGAGACCACAAATTAACATCTATTCTCCATTATAGTTCTAATAAAGCTATATCTAGCTGGAGTCACAGTCTGCCATTCTAGTTATTAGTTGTATAACCATGAATAAAACACTAAACATTTTGGAGCTTCAGGAAACTTTTAAAGACTTATCTACTAATTCAGAGATCCTTGATAAAATGAGTGAATCCCCACCCCCATGCCAAATATACAATTCTCCTTTCCAATTCTAAGTAGTAGATGTTTCTTTTCAACATTTTTTCTGGTCTGATTAATAAGCATTTTAAAGCAATTACTACCTGCTAGGCATTGTACTAACTGCTGGTAACAGAAACACAATCACAAAGAAAGTCTATCCCTGCCCTCTAGGGGCTTGTATTCTAATGGAGAAGGAAAAAAAGTGAAAAGAAAAGTGAAAAGGGGTGCTTGAGGTAGAGGGGGTACCCAGAAGAAACAAGAGTACCTAGTAGAGAAAGTCCAGGAGAAAAACCTGGAGAGAATGTAGATGTCTTGGCATTCTTCTTAAAATAGAGGTTCTGGGAAGAACCAGGCAATCAGAAACAGGTTGTTGGGACAGAAGATATTTCCAATGGGAATTTCCAGGATGAAGAGGTTTTTAGGGCTTGACAGAAAAAGTCTGCAGTCATCAAGAGGGCATCCTGGAAGGGACTAAGTCCCTGATTATAAAAATCTGTATCTTTAAAGACCAGGTAAATCAAACAAAGAGGAAGAATGCATTTCAAGACTGATCCTAGCTGTGTGATCCTGGGCAAGTCACTTAATCCCGATTGCCTAGCCCTTAGTGCTCTTCTGCTTCAGAACCAATAGACAGTCTTGATTTTAAGACAGAAGATGAGAGTTGAAAAAAAAAAAAGAATAAATTTTGCTGTAATCTCTTAACATCTATAACATTGTTGCTATGAAATTATGGGAACTCTTATCACAATATCTCACCCCATGTTCTGTTTTCAGGAAGCCAATTAATTTTATTGGCAGGATATACCTATAAATTCTTTAACTGAATGGGGTAGGCCAATTATTTCTCATCCCCTTGGAAGGGGTTACTCTGTTCTAAACTTCCGAAGGTTCTTGAGTTTGGAGGAACCTGCACAGGTTTTTTTTGTTTTGTTTTGTTTTGTTGTTGTTTTTTAAATAAATAAATAAATAAATAAATAAAGCCCTTACCTTCTCTCTTAGAATCAATACTAAGAACTGGTTCCAAGGCAGAAGAGTAGCAAGGACTAGGCAATTGGGATTAAGTGATTTGCTCAGTGTCACACAACTCAGAGGTGTCTGAGGTAAATTTGAACCCAGGACCTTCCATCTCTAGGTCTGGTATTTTATTCTCTTTTTTGAAAAGGCATAAATCTGATTTTTTAGTGCTTTTCTGACATTAAATTATTAATAATACTCATGTTGAAGAAAATATTGTCATCGCCATAGAAGGAACTGACATCTGAATGCAGATTGAAGCACAGCATTCTTTGTTTTATTTCCTCCATCACTTTTCCTGTCTTCTTTCACAACATGATGAACATGGAAATATGTATTATTTGATAAGATAGGTGCAACTTTTATTACCTGCTATCTTGAGGATGGGAAGGGAGAGAAGGAGGGAGAGAACGTAGATCACAAAATGTCAGAAAAAAATTATTAGAAATTGTATCAACTTGTAAAAAGAGATTAAAAAATTAAAAAGAAAAGAAAATATTGTCATTGTTGTTGTGATGCTGTGATGGTGCCTGATAGTAGCTTCAGTAATGCCTGCTCCTACTCCGAGACTATTTTTAAAATGCTCCAAGTCAAAAAGTAAAAGAAAAAGAAAAAGAAAAAATGCTCCAGTAAAAGATGACATTCCAAACCCCTTGGATTTTATCACCAAGTTGGAAAGAGAGAACATATCTAAAAAGCAACTAGAGAAAAATCCGAGTCCAACTATAACAATGTATTACTTGGTGTGCTACAGTCATTATTCTCTAGAGAAAAGACAGTCAATTGGTCAACCTGGTTACTGCACAGCAAGGGAGAATTCTGCCATTCAATCAATTTGATTCAATTTAACAAGCATGTTGTTAAGTGCATGTTGTCAGTCTCTATTTCTGGGGCTTTGCAACAGAATTAAATTAACTAGTCTATGCAAAAAACAAAGGCCTATTTATTTGGCAGGTTTGCAGAAAAACCACAGGGCTAAACTGAAGACAATCTAGACAGAATAGTATAGAGGGAAAACAAGGAAAGAGTATAGGTTGTCGTTTTGACCTTTCAACTACAATGATGCTCTGAAGTAGGAAAGAAAGCTATTATAGTCTCCATCTTTTCAGATTGGGACTTTTGGGCCCAAAGAAGGTAATATTGGCTCAATAATTCAGTGCTGTTTACATTATGTCAGTGTAAACAATGTTGTTCAACACTGTAGATGAACTCAACTTAGAAGATAGTGCCCTGGCTTTTGTCCTCTGTCTCAGGTTTATTTTAGAAACTCTAGTATGGCAGTGTCTGCTTTACCCATGCAAAATATAGATTGCCTTGTTGTCAAATTTATTTCATATTTATTTAAGGATAAGAGAAGAAATTTATGTAAAGCAGCATCAAGATGTAATTAATAATAGTGGAGGGAGCAGAGATAATAGCCCATGAATGCCCCTTTGCATAAGGGTTTCTGGCATTGAGCTTAAATGGACCTGGGTTCAATCCTGGGACAACTGATGACAAAGAGAATTTCAGATATATTCTTAAACTCTCTGATTCATTACACCCCCATCTTATAATAGACAGCTGGAAAAGAATCCCTAAAAGAAAGTTTAGGTATGGCTCATGTCTCTCCAAAAGTGATTAAGAGGGTCCCTTCTTAGGGAGGTTACCCAAGGTAGAAAGTAATAGATATTAGGCATAGAATTATTTATAATCATATCATAACATAAATGATTTAAAAAAACAAAAGCTTACATTAACATATACTCAAAACCAAGGGTGTGCTGAAACCAGCTCCACAGAGCTAATTTTCAATATTCAACATAAACAATTACAACTCAGAAGTTGACAAAGGCTACAAATTAGGGTTTGATTTATTGTTCTAATAATTGTCTAGACTTAAGAAAGTATTGGAGAAAAATCTTAATAATGCAGATTAAACTTAAAAGTATGTCATGCCTACATTTTCCCCCGATAGCTAGTTGTTAAACATTTATCAGCCTCTTAAAACATAAACTATAACCCATCACTTCAATGATACACTCCCAGGGATTCTTGTGGGACTGTTGGATAAATATTAATTCCACTTCAAATTCCATTATCTGAGTGGCAACTCTAGGTCCTAGACTTCCAGAACAGCCAGGGTATGAATCATTCTCTGACAAGGGCCATTTCCTCCAAGAAGAGTATAGTTTGGTATATAATTATAATGCAATGCTATTGTGCTATAAGAAATGATGAGCAAGAGGATTTCAGAAAAACCTGGAAAGACCTACATGGACTGATACAGAATGAATCGAGCAGAACCAGGAGAACATTCTACACTGGAATACTGGAATACTAGAAGATAACTGTGGATGACTTAGTTCTAGTTCTTCTCGGCAATACAATGACCCAAAAGACAATCCCAATGGAATTATGATGAAAAATGCCATTTGCATCTAGAGAAAAAACTAATAGTCTGGATGCAGATCAAAGCAGACCATTCTTCACTTTTTCTTTATGGATTTTGCAAAGGAGAGAGAGAGAGAGAGAGAGAGAGAGAGAGAGAGAGAGAGAGAGA
>NW_025388140.1:5873-8700 GCF_016433145.1 Gracilinanus agilis | reverse complement strand
TGAAGGATGATTTAAGAAAGACCTGGAAAGGTGGGGCAGCTGGGTAGCTCAGTGGATTGAGAGCCAGGCCTAGAGACGGGAGGTCCTGGGTTCAAATCTGGCTTCAGACACTTCCCAGCTGTGTGACCCTGGGCAAGTCACTTGACCCCCATTGCCTAGTCCTTACCACTCTTCTGCCTTGGAGCCAATACACAGTACTGACTCCAAGATGGAGGGTAAGGGTTTTAAAAAAAAATCGTTAAAGAGAAATACTCCTTAAAAGGCAGAATTGGCCACAAACACTTAGGATTAACATAGTAACTCACTTATGACTAATATGGTAATGCACACTTAAAATTAATATAATAATACACACTTGAAAAGAGGTACAAAAATTCACTGAAGAAAAAGACTTCTTTAAAAAGTAGAATGGTCCAAAAGGAGAAGGAGGTACAAAAGCTCACTCAAGAAAATCATGTCTTAATTTTGAGGGATTTATGGAAAAGAATGCTACCCACAATCAGAGGAAGAACTGCAGGAGTGGAAACACAGAAGAGGGGCAACTGCTTGAACACATGGGTTGAGGCGGACATGATTGGGGATGTAGTCTGGAAACTACCACACCAATGCAACTATCAACAATTTGGAAATGGGTCTTGATCAATGACACATGTTAAAACCAGTCAAAATGCGCAGCAACTATGGGGGGGAAGGTTGGGGGGTAAAGGGGAAAGTAAGAGCATGAATCATGTAACCATGTTAACTTTTCTAAAATATAAATATTAAAAAAAATAAAATACAATTTAAAAAAAGAAAATCATGTCTTAAAAATTAAAAATTAGAATTGGCCAAGTGAAAGCTAATGACTACATGAGACATTAAGGAATAATTGAAGGCCAAAGAATGAAAAAAAGAGAAGAAAATTTGAAATCTCATTGGAAAAACAATTAATCTGGAAAAGAGATCCAGGAGAGATAACTTAAGAATTATTGGACTACCTGAAAGCCATGATAAAATAAAAGAGCTTAGATATCATCTTTCAAGAAATTATCAAGAAAAATCACCCTTAAATTCTAGAAGCAGAGGATAAAATAGAATTGAAAGAACCCATCAATCAACTCCTAAACTAAATTCCAAAATAAAATCTAGGAATATTATAGCTACGTTCTAGAACTCCCAGGTCAAAAAGAAAATATTACAGACAGCCAAAAAGAAACAAATGAAATATCATGGAGCCATAGTCAGGGTGAAACAAGATTTAGCAGCTTCTACATCATAATGAACTGGAGGGCCTAAAATATGATATTCCAGAGGGCAAAGGAGCTAGTATTACAACCAAGAATCATCTACTCAGCAAAACAGTATAATTCTTCAGGGGAAAAAATAGGTATTCAATGAAATAGAGGGCTTTCAAGCATACCTGATGAAAAGACAAGAGCTGAATAGAAAATGTGATACTCAAGAGAAGTATAAAAAGGTAAACAAGAACATGCCACATGAGAATCAGTTGAAGGGGGAATTAGGTGGGACATAACACTTCTTCTCAATATAGGTGTTCATCATATAGAAGGAAATGATTTTTTTTCATCCCAGCGTCAGAATTAAGAACAATGGATAGGTGCAGGTAAGAGGCTCAGTGGATAGAGAGTCAGGCCTGGAGACTGGAGGTCCGGGTTCAAATTTGGTCTTAGACACTTCCTCACTACGTGACCCAGGACAAGTCACTTAACCCAAGTTGCCTAACCCTTACCGCTTTTCTACATTAGAACTAATATTCAGTATCAATTCTAAGGCAGAAGGGTTTAAAAATTTTAAAAGAGCAATGAATGGCAGTGGTAAAGAAAAAATGTGAATTTGAACCTTTCTAACAAAATTAGAGCTATCCAGAAATGTAATGTAATCCCCTTCCTAGAGATCTCCTAGTGAGAGCTTGAAGGCTACGTGGCAGGTATGTGGCAGAGGAGATTCTGACTTAGGTAGAGTTCAGAGTAAGTAGCTGCTAATTTGAGGTCTTATAATTACATGCACATGGTTAGGTACATAGTAAACTAATTTAAAAATTAGTATTGCTCCTAATAGAGAAATAGGGCAAAGTATATGAATAGTTTTTTTTTTATTTTAAAAAGAATTGCAAACTATTTACTAACCATATGTAAGGACACTCCTAATCACTGATAATAAGAGAGATGCAAATCAAAGCTATCCTGAAGTTTTGTCTCATATCTAGCAATTTGGCAAAGATGAAGAGAGATGATATAGTCAACGCTGGAGGGACTGTGGACAGAGAATCACACTAATGCATTGTTGGTAGAGCTGAAAAAGCAATGCATTCCAGCTGTGAAAGACAGCCTGTGTCACAGGGAAGAGAGAAGCAGCTTTATATATTGGTTTGTAAATTAAATTATATTTTTCTGTATCAGGAGACATACCAAAGGAAGCAGATTATGAGATAATCACCACAGATTCACTGCTGTCTCAGCATGCTATCTTAAGCAAATAGACAATGCTATTTAGGGACCTTGAATTGTTCTTCTCTATAATAGAAAGAATCATCCTCTTTGGGGCTCCTTTGTATAAATGAGATTGGAGATGGAGGTGATAAAGGGTGGATTACGAATGAGGTTTTTTTGTTGTTTTTGTTTTTACCAAAGGAGTTAATTTTAATTTTAATTTAATTTAATTTTGATTTAAAGGTTTAATTTTGGAATACCTTGGAGGTTCTCAGAGCAGTGGGAAAAGCTGGTTTGGGTCAAGGAAGCCAGGAGCATCTCCTTCACTGTAGTCAGGAAGAAAGAAAGAAAGAAAGAAGAAAGAAAGAAAGAAAGAAAGAAAGAAAGAAAGAAAGAAA
>NW_025388140.1:0-5841 GCF_016433145.1 Gracilinanus agilis | reverse complement strand
GAAAGAAAGAAAGAAAGAAAGAAAGAAAGAAAGAAAGAAAGAAAGAAAGAAAGAAAGAAAGAAAGAAAGAAAGAAAGAAAGAAAGAAAGAAAGAAAGGAAGGAAGGAAGGAAGGAAGGAAGAAAGAAAGGAAGAAAGAAAGGAAATATCTGGCATCTAATTTTGACCAAAATGAGACATCTTATTTAGCTTTTTTATTTGGGGCATCCTAAGGGCCCTAAAATAGGGGAGTAGATAACTGAGAAAAGGGATTAGTAACTGATGTGGACGGATTAGATGATCTGCATCCAAGGTCCTTTATAGCTCTGATGCTCTTTGATTCCATGCCTCTTCCTCCCCTCCCTGACAATCTATAAATATTTATTAAGATCTTACTATCAAATTTACCACTCTTCTGCCTTGGAACCAACACACAGTATTGTTTTCTAAGACCTGAAGATAAAGATTAAAAAAAAAAAAAGTAAGAAAAGGGATTTACTATGTGCCAGAAGTAGCTAGGTGGCTCAGTGGCTAGAGGACTGAGTTTGGAGTCAGGAAGACCCAAGTTCAAATCCAGCCTCAGAAACTCTTAGCTATGTGGTCTTGAGCAAGTCACTTAACTTCTGTTTGCCTCAAGACACTGGAAAAGGAAATAGCAAACCACTCTAGTATCTTTGCTAAGAAAACCCTATGGAGAGCACTGACCTGCTATAATAGTCCAAGGGCTCAAAAAGAGTTGAACAAGACTGAGCAAAAAAAAAAAAAAAAAATCCTAAGAGCCCCATTATTTTGCTTTAGAGTCATATATATTTTGACCCCTTATTTTCAAAATTCAAAATAATTCAGAAGCCCATGGGATCCTAGATTTAGAGGTAGAAAGGATGTTAGACGTCAACTAGACCAACAAATTACCCATTTTAAGAAATTTTAATTGATGCCTTTTGTTCTTACATGATAGTCATTTCTAAATAAACCTCTTCCCTTTCCTTTCCTTTCTTTGTAACAGAGTAAAGAAAACTCATTTAATGAAAACTGATATGTTGGCCACATCTAGCCGATTAGATAAAATTACACAATCATCAATCCCTCACCTCTTTTCTGAGTGTAAGCTTGGTTATTACTACCCAGAATTTAGTTTCTCAATTCCTGCATTTTGCAGAAGAGGAAATTTGTGGCCTAGAGAAATTAAATGACTTTCCCAGTGTTCTTAAAGGCAGTATGTGATCAGGTCAGAAGCCAAACTCCAGTCTCCTACGTCCAACCAAATTCAGCAAACTTGCTGCTGCAACATTGCTTCCAAACCTAAAGGCAATAACATTAAAAAAAAATTTTTTTGTAGGACTCTACCATGAGGGGTAATAGGTCAGAATAATTTTCTTTACAGGGATGTCCACTGATTATTGGGAAAATCTGTAAGAAAATTTTGGATCTTATAATTTTGGGAAGCGTATGTTGAAAATTACATATAATTGGGAAAATAAAATATTTTTGAATTTAAAAAAGAGACAGAGCCTTCCAACTTCTTCTAAACTCTTTATCATTACTCTTTCAAAAATATTCATGCCAGGGGCAGCTGGGTAGCTCAGTGGATGGGAGAGCCAGGCCTAGAGATGAGAGGTCCTGGGTTCAAATGTGACCTCAGACACTTCCTAGTTGTGTGACCCTGGGCAAGGCACTTAACCCCCATTGCCTAGTCCTTACCCCTCTTCTGCCTTGGAACCAATACACAAGATTGATTCTACGACAGAAGGTAAGGGTTTAAAAAAATATATTCATGCTATTTTAAAAATCCTGAATAGATGTAACCTAGTTTTGAGGCAGAAAACTGGGTGTTTATAATGACCTCTGGAGGATCTTCACTTCTCTATGATGCTAGGAAGTCTGTCCCTTTACCTGACTCTGATGTATCGGTCAGGATGATGAGGGGCAGGGGAGAGTTTTTCATTTCTCTAATGGCTATAATTTTAAAAAACAAACAAACAAATAAACAAAACCCTCTTGCCTTCTCTCTTAGAATTGATACTAGCAATTGGTTCCAAGACAGAAGAACAGTTACAGTTAGGTAATTGGGGTTAAATGACTTGCCCAGGATTATATAGTTAGGAAGTATCTGAGGTCAGATATGAACCCAGGACCTCCCATCTCTAGACCTGACTTTGTATCTAGTGATCCACCTAGCTGCCCTTTTCCTGTCCCTTTAAAATTTTATCAGAACCCATCATTGCCCCAACACTTCCAGCTTTGTCTTTGCCCTAAGGATTTAGCTAGTTGTACCTGGGGCCCTAGGAGAGGGGTTCTCTCAATTCATAAGAAATTCAATCATTTGCACAGCTGCCCACCAAGCACAGAGTAGGGCTTTCCCCATAGACAATGGAGTGTGCATATGTGGAGGGAGTGAGGGGGTACAGATAACTGTGAGAAACTAGGGTTGGGATGCCTGAGACAAACATTTGTTAAGCACCTGGAGAGCCTGGGCTAAGCACTTCCCAAATATCTCATCTGATGCAATGACCTTGCAAGGTTGGTTTCTATTATTATTATCTCCATTTAACAAATGGGGAACTTGAGGTTGAGTAACTTGTCTAGCTATTGAGTGTCTAAACCTGAATTTGAATTCAAACCTTCTTTGACTGCAGACCCAGTATTTTCTCTACTGTACCACCCAACTGCCTCAAGCCCATTAGGATCTGGAAGGAAATTTAAAGGGAAAATGTGAGATATGGTAGTGACCTAAAGCTCTGGACAATGGCTTCCAGGCAAAGGCATGATGACAAATAAAGTTACTAAGTCAAATGTTGTTGTTGGATTGTTTTTCAGTTGTGTCTGAAACTTCTCCTGACTCCCTTTGGAAAGTCACTGGAGTGGCTCCTAATTTCCTTCTCCAGCTCATTTTACAGATGAGGAAACTGAGGTAAACAGAGTTAAATGACTCATCCAGGGTCACACAGCTAGTGTTTGAGACTTTGAACTCAGGAAAATTAGTCTTCCTGACTCCAAGCTCACACCCAGTTGCCCCACTAAGTCAAATGGCCCATTCAAAATGAAGAGCATAGAATTTTTCCTTCTTACTCAATGCAACACTGATTCTAATAATTCTGCTCTTGTTCTTTTTTGTCGCAGCAACCTCAAGCAGTTTTTCACAAGACTTTCATTTCCCCCCTTTAAGTTAACTTATTTCTATTGAAAAACATTTTCTACCCATCCCCTTCCAGGCTTTCTCCAAAGACTTCATTACTCACCAGTCTCTGATAAGGGAACTACAGGAATAATGGATGGAGGAGTGTTGCATATTCCCTATAAGGGTCTGTTGTTTTTGCTTCCCAGAAGAGACAGCCCACAGTTGCTGGTGCTCCCACCCCCACGGGGTAAGTGATAAGCAGATGTGTTGACTGGACAAGATGTACCCTAACCCCACACAGGGGGCAGAGACCTTGTTCTTGGCCAGTCTGTGTGACCTTGGGCAAGCCATCTCTCCTTTCTAGACATCATTTTCTCATCTATAAACAAGTGGGCTGGACTGGCTCTCCCAGCTCTGACACTGTATGAATCTATGATCCTCAAGAGACTCCACTACCAGGCTCAAGTGTCTCCCACGTGTCCCCAAATCCCATTTACTGAGAGAAAAAATGGAAACACAACACAATCTTTTCTTTTCTTTTTTTTCTTTCAGATTTTTAAATATTTTATTTTACCAATTATACATAATAACAAATTTTCACATAAGTTTTCTGAAGTTATCCAAATTGTCTCCTTCTCTCCCTTCCCTCCCCACCTCCCTGGAGCTGGCAAGCAATTCAATCCGGGTTAGATGTGTATTATTCTGCAAAACATATTTCTAGGGGCAGCTGGGTGGCTCAGTGGATTGAGAGCCAGGCCTAGAGACAGGACATCCTGGGTTCAAATTTGGCCTCAGATACTTCCTAGTTGGATGATCCTGGGGGCACATCAATTCCCATTGCCTAGCCTTTGCCACTCTTCTGCCTTAGTATTGGTTCTAAGTGAAGGTTTAAAAAAAAAACATATTTCCATATTGTTTTATTTTTGTATGAGAATAATCATATAAAATCAAAATCCCCAAATAAAAACCCAAATAAACTAAAGTGAAAAATCCTATGCTTTGATCTGCATTCCAACTCCAAGAATTCCTTCTCTGGAGGCTGATGGCATTCTTTGTCTTAAGTCCCTGACCTCATACACTTCCCAGCTATGTGACCCTGGACAAGTCACTTAATCCCTATTGCCTACCCTTACCACTCTTCTGCCTTGGAACTAATACACAGTATTGATTCCAAGACAGAAGGTAAGGGTTTTAAAAAAAAAGGTTCTGTGATTCCAAGCCTCTTCCTCTTCTCCTGGTCAGTCTATCTGCAATAAATATTTATTGGGAACTTACAATGTGCCAGGACACAAAGAAACCCTCCAATTGATCTTGAGCTCATTGACTAGTAGAAGAGACAACATGCAAACAAGGATCTATAAACAAGCCAAACCTAGGATAAATGGGAGATGGCCGACAAAATGAAGATACTAGAATTAAGTCCCTCAGAATTGTCCTGGATCATTGTATCAGCACAATCTTTTCTCATTGCTCCTTCTGACTAGCACTGAGGCTTTCACGGGTCCAGGGGACAGACTGACTAAATCTTTGGACTGAATGAATGAGTAATTGAAAGAACGAGTAAATGAATCAATTTTGCCAAAAATTCTCATATATGTGTGCTATTCCTCCTCCCAGATTGACAGGCAGGGCCAGGACTGGATGGACATGGTCTAGCTCTTTTTCATGGCATTCAAACCCTTTCATAATCTACCTTTCCCCCACTCTCTACTATCTTTCCAGTCTTGCTCCTTACACAATAGATGTCGAACACTTAATCCAACGTCCTCCAACATAGAGAATGTTAATATTGGTTTTCTAAGCCAATATCTGCTGGTGGAGATCCTTCTATCTCATGTAGTGATCCCATTTCTATTTGAGTTTGGCACCACGGCCCTTGTACCACTCTCTAATATTCTGTGATCCATTGACACTGGTCTCTTGCTATTGCTCTAACAAGATACCCCATCTGCCACTCTAGCATTTTCACTGGCTACGTCCCCCATGCATGGAATGCTCTCCCTCCTGAGCCTCATTTCTTCTAGTTTCCTTCAAGTTACAGCTAAAATCCTACCTTCTACAGCAAGCCTTTGCCCCGCCCCTCTTAATTCTAGTGTCTTCATTTTGTTGGCCATCTCCCATTTATCCTAGGTTTGGCTTGTTTATAGATCCTTGTTTGCATGTTGTCTCTTCTACTAGTCAATGAGCTCAATATCAATTGGAGGGTTTCTTTGTGTCCTGGCACATTGTAAGTTCCCAATAAATATTTATTGCAGATAGACTGACCAGGAGAAGAGGAAGAGACTTGGAATCACAGAACCTTTTTTTTTAAACCCTTACCTTCTGTCTTAGAATCAATACTGTGTATTAGTTCCAAGGCAGAAGAGTGGTAAGGGTAGGCAATGGGGATTAAGTGACTTGTCCAGGGTCACACAGCTAGGAAGTGTATGAGGTCAGATTTGAACCCAGGATCTCCCATCTCTAGGCCTGGCTCTCAATGCACTGAGCCACCCAGCTGCCCCCTACAGAATCTTTTAAAAAAAACAACCCAGACTTTCTGTCTTAGTAACTAATCTTAAAATAGAAGGGCAAGAGCTAGTCAGTTGAGGTTAAGTGACTTGCCCTTTGGTCACACTGCTAGGAAGTGCCTAAGGCCGCATTTGAGCCTAAATTCTGTCTCCAGGCCTGGAGACCCAGCCATATCTCTCTCTCTCTCTCTCTCTCTCTCTCTCTCTCTCTCTCTCTCTCTATATATATATATATATA